>NC_089589.1:79682462-79982462 GCF_019320115.1 Miscanthus floridulus
TGTATTCTTGCCATTGTGAAGTTAGGTTCGTCAGTGTGAGGGTGTGGTGTGATCTAAGAAGAAGGAGGGATCCAGTTCGTCGAAGAAGTTCAAGTTCCCTTTTGGTAGTCAATCTTAGGGTTCACGATGTTTTACTTCTCAGTCGACTATTTCTGGATCTGTTCGACCTACACCATGTTTTGGATACTCATTATCTTGTTGTTTCTCCATTGTCCTCGTCTATCTCGACTTCTGGAGTAGTTCTCGGTTATACCAAGTTGCTCTTAACCATGTATCCCTAGATCCCCGTGTGGTTTAGTATTCGAAGTCGTGTAATCTTTCATGTAATCCCCAATCTATGAAATGTAATCACGTTTCCCCTCTTTTGGGTCTTTTGGGTCTTGCTTCGAATCTCGGGACGAGATTCTTTTTAAGGGGGTTGATTGTAACACCCCGGTGCTACGATCTTGTTTAGCACCGTGTTTTAGACCTAAGTAAAAATTTCAAAAACAGGTTTCTCGGGTTTTCGATTTAAAACGTACTTGATGCGATGAACGAATCATGTGCGACCCAGCTTTGTGGACTCGAATCAACGTCCTGGGTAAATTTCAGTGTGTAAGAATGTTTAGAAATATCGAACGATAATCCTGACAAATAAATAGCGAACTGTTTGTTCTATTAGCTTAAGCGGGAAAAGCAACTTTTATAAATAAAATAAAATCCATTAATAAATAGAACGATCCATATATATATATATATATATATATATATATATATATATATATATATATATATATATATATATATATATATATATATATATATATTATATATATATATATACACACGCCCGGGTTTATGTTGATAAGCACGAAATGAATGTTACATTGCATGTCACATTATATTATTTGGTGTCCTAAATAGATTTTTATTTAAACAAAAAGGCTAATGAACGCATGCATGTGAATTTGCTCTTGCTTTCATGTTTGCACGCAAAGCCACGCAGAGTTGTCGTCATGTTGTGTTGGACGGTGGCCGGCCAAACCATTGTACTGGCCCATCCTTAATTTCGTGCACGTGTGAAGGATGAATGAGAGTACAGGTCGGTGCCTAACTCGTCACTGTGCGGTAGTACGATGTTGGAGAGGCAATTCAAGTTTTGTCATCACCGGCCGTTTTAAGTTCTGAACGCGGTCGCCTCTGCAAAGTAGCCTAGCAGCACTCCACCATTTTTCCAGTTAGCCTTACTCCCATCGCGCTATTCGGCATCGAGCTAGTAGCAGCGCCGACGAACTCCACCGCACCGCGTCCGAGTAAGAAAGCAGAGCAGCTGGAGGTGCGTACTGTTGTTGTTAGCTTGTTGACATCGGCATGATGTCATCCCTGCGTCACATCCATTTTAGAGCCGCTTTCGTGTAGGAAAATTAATCAGTCAATACATTTGAAATACGTCGTGGGCCGGGCGGTTCGCTACCTCGCTCGGCCTGCTGCTGCACTCGGCCCGTTGCTGCGCTGCCGCTGCTAGCCTGCTTCCGCGCCGCTGGGCCGCGCTCGCTGCTGGGTCGTGCCGCCCTCGCTGCTGCCAGCGCTCGCGCCGCTCCCGTGCGCCTGCCGCGCTGCTGGGCCGCTGCCGCTGCCAGGCCGTGTGCGTGCACTCGTCCGCGCCAGCCTGCTACGCGCTGGGCTGCGTTGCTCGCGCTTGCGCCTGCGCTGCCGCCGCTGGCCTACTCGTGCGCTGGGCCGCCAACGCTGTGATCTGCATTTGGGCCACGGCCTCCGCTGGGCCCCCACGCACCCATCCGCTTGGGCCACCGCCTGCCCGCTGCTGGGCCTGGCTGAATGGGCCACTGGGCCGGCTGATGTCTGTTGGCCCTTTAGTTCTAAGCGATTGCTAATTTAGTCTCGGGAATAAAAATTGTAAAATCAATATAGAATAGTCTAGGGATCTAAAATTGGTGAAACTAGTTTTGTTGAGTTCCTAAAATCATGGGCTACCTGTTTGTAGATTTTGTTCACGTAGTTGGATAATATTATTGGGAGCTATATAATTAAATTAATACTGTAAAATATAAACTTATAGAAATTGTTGGGATAGAAGGGTAATAGTATTGGGTCTGAAATCTTTACAGTAGGTTTCTAGCAATATTAGCTGCTCACTGTAATTTCTGTAGCTCCATAATAATTAGTTTGCTAAATAGATAATAAAGTCCTTTTGCGGATAAAGATTAAATTGATAAAATAGGATAAAGAAGTAACTCAGGTTTGTATAACTAAAACAATTGTTGGGAAATGACGTCTTATTCGCCAACAGGGATACGTAGATAAGTACGATCGTTGTTAGAACTAGCTCGTTAACTCGAGAGGCGTACGTCGTACTTTACGAGTCACGATTGCAGTTGATTAATTACATTTTTGCATTTGCATCGCATTGCATCTCATATAGGTACGATGATGGATCGATGTATCAATTGAAGGATGATTGGGAATCCGAAGATGGTGTGATGGTATTCTCTCCAGGAGATGATGCAATGGGCTTATTATTCAGCTGATGGTGGATGATCTGAATATGCAGATACTAACTTTTGATATATATCTTACCCAGGCAAGCCCCGGTGCATAACCCCTACTTTCTGCAGTTTAAATTATATTTGTGCATTAAGTTTTAAGGAGTTGAATGAAACCCACTCGCATATATATATATATATATATATATATCTTTATCCTATGAGTCTTACTAGTATGACAGGATCATGTAGATTGCTATGCTACAGGACGCCGGTAGAAGTCGAGTGATTGCCTGTCACTCGCGAGATATAGGAACTATGTTACTATATGATTATCACTTGGAATATATAAAATAGTGGACAGGAAAAATGGTGACCGGGCAGGGATACGGTTTGGGTATTGGTGGGTGTAAGAGGTTGTGTCGCCGTGGACGCGGGGCATGACTTGGTTACACTGCTTTCCCTGTCTGGTCGGTTAAGGACCGATCGTTGCATAAGACTCTAGGCAGGTCACAGACTTATTATCCCGAGCACATACTTGGGTATGGGCGCTTGGAAGACTTGTTGCTCTCTTGTCGCGGATCTGGCTCTTTCTGGACCGACTGATGGGAGGCGGGGTGGTGGAGGTCCTTGCACCGCACTGAGTCCAGGACTCAGGAGTGGGGGCTTGGAGTCCAAGTTTGGACGAGGACCTAGACACCCGGGACAGGAGCGTGATGGGTTGGTCCTGCTTGTGCCCGGGGTACAAGTGGGGCGTGTGTTTTTGGGGTACCCAAGTGGGGGCATTGATTCGTGAATCGCCGGACGATCCGGTATGGCTTGTCTTCGGTTTAGCATCGTAGTAAGAACTGAAAGATGAAAGATGGAAGATGGACCAAGGAAATCTGATTGCTTACCACCTGCTTGAAAGTAGCACAGGTGCTTACATAGAATGGTTAGTTAATGAACCAAGGCGGCTATTAATAAAAATCGAATATAAAGACGCACGCTTAGTAATGCTTCCTGCCAATGCAATAAACCCACAAGCCAAATAGCCTTGCATATCCTTGGAGTCTTTTCTTTTCTCCTATCGAGTAAGTCTTGCTGAGTAGAATTGAGTACTCAGGGTTTTATTCCACCTGTTGCAGGTGACAGGTGGAGGCTAAAAGCTGACCTTTGTGTGTAGATTCCTCCTGGTGGGCTCAGAGAGGATTTCCTTTACGCTGCGATCGTAGTTTTTATTTATAACTCTCACCAAATGTTTTATAAAGGAAAGTTTCATAATTTGTTGTCGTAGTTTATATGTCAATACTTTATCATGTCATGAATAGGTATTTATTTCCGCTGTAATTCTGATCACACGTTTATATTCCACTGTTAAATTAAATTATTCATAACTCTGATAATATGATTACATTCCGCTGTTATAATAATAAATATTATACTCTAATGTTGTATTAAAAGTGATGTAAGAAATGGTTAAGAATGATGTAAGCTTTATTCTCTCATTTGTGATCCTGAGGGCAAAAATATGGATTTTCGTGTTCTCTCCTGGGGTGTGTCCGACGGAACCGAGTAATTTAGTGTTCTCCCTCGAGTGCTTAGTGTATAATGGAAGACAAGCACTCATATGAGGCATTAAATTAGACGGTTCTACCACATCGGACAAGGCGGAGCCAACCTTTGGGGGTAGGACGAGATGGAGTCCGCCCTTGGGAGTCAGCCGAAGCGGAGCCAGCCCTCGGACGTCGGGTGAGGTAGAGCCAACCTTCGGGGGTCGGACGAGATGGAGTCCGCCTTTGGGAGTCAGCTGAGGTGGAGCTGATCCTAGGGGGCCAGAAGAGGCGGAGCCTAGTAAGAGGTGTAGTCGCACTCTTGATAGCTCGGATGAATCAATCGTTGATGGTTATTAGCTCCTTCTCTTCGGGTACCCTAGTATTGGTCCCCGACTTATCTTGACCAGTGAACTTAGCAAATTTCGGAAGCCTATAGTTCGTAGGAAGATCAACCAAATCATACCACTTTGGATATGGACGTTTGTACGAAAATGTATGCTTTTTTTGTTTTAAACCGAACTGATTCTTCACCATTTCTGTTACTCTAAGCAACAACTCATCAGCATTTAAATTTGGATTTCTTTACAATTGCTGACCCATGGATTAAAATTTTGGGTACCTTGATACCTTGATTTGGAATCATATAAAGGGTATTATAATCTGTACATAATGATATCCTTATGAAATCTCTATCTGTTGAGTCCTTTGCCGATTTGCTACTTGAAGTATCTGATTAGTCCAGTAAGAGGTGTAGTCGCGCAAATAAGTGTGTTGTGAGCTGCTCATGAGTCTGACGCGCTATGCCCTAGCCCGTTTGCTCCACACCGTCCGGACGATAGCACCCAGATCGGATAAGTCTGATATTCCTGAGATTGGCCATACTATACCAATGAACGATGTTTCTTGTAGCACTAGTACCATCCCACCGTAAATCCATGGTGTAAAATCACAAGCCGGCCGGGTTGCCAGAAGTCATGCTCTACGGCCGCGTGCAAAATAGCGCATCCCACATGGTGTGCACGTTCAGTGGGAGTTTTGACCGATAAGGACTCGTCCATCTTGTTCGCTGGTTGGTTTCTGGGCTGGTTTAGGCTGTCTGGTGTTAGTTTGTTGTGAGAAAAAAACACTATTGGCTGGCTGATTTGGGCTGGCTGAAACAACAAATGAACAGGCTGATCGACACGACGGATAAAAAGCCACTGTCGTCGCAGCAATGCACAATTGAAATATCTAATATAAAAATCCAAGCTTTTAAGAGTGCGAATTGAAAGGAACCAACCTTAAAACCTTTTCAAGCGTGTGACCACCGACCGGATCGGATGGCGTTTCTCATTCAGCTAGCAGCAGGTTTCGGACACGAGCTTTTTTATGATATGAAGCGCTACTTTAGCCACGTACACTGTCTGGTCTTAGTGTAAGGCCGACCAGCAGTACCTGTATCGGCTGTACGTGGCTGGAACATGCTGGTATCAGTGCAGTAGCAATCTAACAAATGTGGGCATGTTCATAACATGGAGGTATATCGTTCTGTTGCTGTATGTATCACTGTTCTGAATTTTCCATGTCCCCACTGGGTCCTTGTACGGCTAGCTCTTTCTCCTTGGCTGGCTCCTAGTCCCAGACACATGCCAAACGGAGCACGCAAGAGTATATATGGCCGGACGAGAAATCCTGAGGAGACTAGCTGTTATGCCTATCTCTGCCTTTATTTTCAGAGTAAGAAACAAGAAAACAAAAGTGAAATAAATCACGCCACGGGTTCCATAAAATTCATGTGGTAGGCCGAGTACGACGAAAGGGTCTCTAGTTTGGTGGTTACAAGAGTCTCAGTATCATCTGATGTCGTGGGTTTGACTCCATGTGGAAGCATTTCAGGATTTAATGGCTTCGTGCTTTTGGTGGTAGTCGATGTTTCAGTCAACAGCGAGAAGTATGTGTATGTTGTGATGTACTGTGTAATCTCGAAAAGTAAGGCTGAGTATGGCCATCCGTGAGGAATGAGACACGAGTGCCAATGCAGTTTATTTTAGCAACATAGAATTGAATTCATTGTGCTCAACATTGTGAGTTTGAATCATGGTGGCGTAATTAAATAATTTTTTTAGCTAACTCATGTTTCCATGTTTGAGCCCCGAGAAAGCCTGCGTGTGAGAAGGAGCATTAAAGTACAAAAAGTGAAGTGTCCACCTTTTTTTTTTTCTGGATCAAATGTCCACTTTTTATTATCTGTTTATTTTTTTTTTGTTGAACTAGTCAATACATGCAACTCAGCAATAATATTGCAACAGTTTGACTCGAAAACAACTATACATTCACAGACTTAACTCCGAGACTACTCTCGCCCATGGAGATCATGCAGTGGATGGCACATCTAATTAAGATTAATGTACTTACTTCCAACCACACAAATCGTCGACATGGGGTAGCATAATTAGTTCCGTGGAGGACTGTTTCTCCCTTACTGTCAGCGGAGCACCGCCAACGGCTAGAGCTCCACCCGAGTCTTCAGCGACGCCAATTCTCCAACGGACTCGTGCGCCATGGCCGCGCACTCGCCAACGTCCTCGACCGCAGAGCATGCGCTCCCGCACGCATGCACGCCCGGTCTCCACGGCGCCCACGCTCCCGCTTTGCACGCATAGCCGCTCATGCATGTATGGCCATGGCCAAAGGCCACTCTGTGTTCCTATATATGTACATCACCTGTGATCAATACGACGCATCCAGTTGTACAATTCCATTCTACATGGTATCAGCTTCCTAGGTTCTCTTCCAGAGTCCCTAAGCCACATCTTCTCTTCCGCTCCAATGGCTCCTTCTTCCACCCACTCTGATTCCTCCTCCATGGATGGTTTTTCTGTCGCTCCCGCCTCGGCCTCCCAAATCCAAGGCATCTCCATCTGCCACCATGTCCATGTCATCCTTGATATGGATGAAGGCAACTATGGCCAGTGGCGTCACTTCTTCGACTCCGCCCTCGGCAAGTTCGGCCTCGAGGGCCATGTTCGTTCTACTACCCCCGACGCCGACCGCGATGGCGAGTGGCGCATGGTTGATTCATGCGTCGTCAACTGGATCCTCGCCAAGGGCGTCTTCGAGACCGTCCGCCATGATCGCCACGATGCCTTCACCCTGTGGAACACCGTCGCCGGGCTCTTCCAGGACAACAAGATGCAGCGCGCCGTGTACTTGGAGGCCGAGCTGCGTTCCCTGCAGCAAGGCGACATGACGATCAGCGCCTACTGCACCAAGCTGAAGCGCCTCGCCGATCAACTGCGCGACATCGGCCACCCGGTCTCCGAACCCAGCCAGGTGCTGAACCTTCTCCGCGGCCTCAACCCGCGGTACCGCTACGTCAAGCCGGCGATCACCTCCAAGTACCCGCCGCACACCTTCCAGAGCGCCCGCTCCTTCCTCATCCTCGAGGAGCTCAGCTTCCAGCACGACGCCAACGCCGAGGCTGGGCAGGCCCTCACCGTGACACACGGTGACCGCTCCAACGGGTCCTCCAACCCTTCCGGGCACGGCGGCGGGATCGGCTCCACCGACGGCAACACCGGCTCCTCCGCACCGTGCAACAACCGCACCAACAACGACGGCGGCGGCAACCGATCCAACAACCGTTCTGATCGGTGCCGTAAACAAGGCAACGGCGGCGGGAACACGCGCTCCACCAACTCCAACACCTAGACCGCGCCCTGGACCGCGGGATTCAACCCGTGGCAAGGCATGGTGCAGGCATGGTCTATGCCTTTCCGCGCTCCCGGCGCGGGGGTCTTGGGTCTGCGACCGCCGTTCCAGCCTCAGCAGGCGATGATGGCCTCTCACCTTCAGCCGCCGTCGCCACACGTCTCCAACAACTCCTTCGACACCGGGGGCCTCTACGCTGCTCTGCACTCTGCCGGCCTCGCACATCACCCGCAGAGCACGTCTGACTGGTACTTCAACACTGGTGCCACGTCGCACATGTCCTCCAACCCCGGTAATCTTCCCTCCCATACTCTTCGTCCTTCCTCATCCTCCATCACAGTGGGCAATGGTGCTCGGTTGCCAGTCACTCACCAAGCACACACTGTCATTCCCACTGCCACTTCTCATTTACATTTGAATGATGTTCTTGTTTCTCCCTCACTCATCAAGAATTTAATCTCCGTTCGTCGTTTAACTCGTGATAACAATGTTTCCATTGAATTGACCCCTTTGGTTTCTCCATAAAGGATCTTCCTTCCAGGGAGGAGATGCTCCGATGTGAGAGCAGCGGCGATCTCTACCCCCTCTGCCTTCCACCTCATCAAGCTCTCACTGCATCATCGACGACGTCTCTATGGCATCAGCGGCTCGGACATCCCGGCCAACCAGTTACATCTCAAGTTTTACAAACTTTTCCTTTTCAATGTAATAAGGCTGATGTTCACTCTTGCACTTCTTGCCGCTTAGGCAAGCATACTCGTTTACCTTTCAGTAATTCAGCATCACATACATTTTTCCCTTTTCAAATAGTGCATTCAGATGTCTGGACTTCTCCCATTTATAGCCACTCTGGATATAAATATTATGTTGTTTTTCTTGATGATTATACACACTACCTCTAGACCATCCCCCTGCGCAACAAGTCTGACGTTTTCCCCACCATTCACGCGTTCATCTCATACGTTCACACCCAATTCCGCCTCCCCATTCTTGCTTTTCAGACAGATAATGGCCGCGAGTTTGATTCATATGCCATGCGCCTCCTTCTGTCCTCTCTCAGCATTCAGCTGCATCTCTCATGTCCCTATACATCGCAGCAGAATGGCAAGGCGGAACGCATCTTGTGTACCACTAACGATTGTGTGAGAACTATGTTGATTCACAGTGCAGCTCCCCTGGCGTTCTAGGCCGAGGCTCTCGCCACGGCCACGTACCTGATCAGTCGGCGCCCGTGTCGCGCCACAGCCTCCGCGACGCCGTACTCGCTTCTCTTCGGCGTGCCGCCCACCTACGACGGGCTCTGGGTGTTCGGGTGCCGCTGCTACCCCAACATGATCTCCACGTCTGCGCACAAGCTCGTAGCGCGCTCAACTACGTGCGTCTTCATCGGGTACCCGGCCGATCACCGCGGCTACAAATGCTACAACATCACCACCGGCCATGTCATCAAGTCCCGGCATGTCGTCTTCGATGAGGACGTCTTCCCCTTCCGCGACCTCGACCTCCGCGAGGCTGCGTCAAGTTCATCCTCTCCACCAACTCTGCCTGAGGACGACGTGCCGCAGCGTCTTGTCACCGAGCTGCCGCACCATCCGACGCGGGCACGGACTGTGCGTTCGGGAGGCGCCCCCGAACAGTCCGCGGCCACCCCAACATCGACTACGGCACAACCTGTACCTGCTTCGGCTCCCGCGGCATCGACTACGACATCGCCAACGACGTCGCCCACAGCGTCGCCCACGACGTCGCCCATGACCTCATCCCCGATCGCACCATCGCGCCCACCAGTGACCACAGGTCACCCGATGGTCACTCGAGCGCGTGACGGGATCCACAAGCCGAACCCCAAGTATGCCTTGGCGGCCACAGGAACGCTTTTGCCAGTGACTCGTAGCGTCCGCTCGGCTCTCAAAGACAACAACTGGTACACGGCCATGAAAGCCGAGTACGACGCACTGCAGGCCAACCAGACCTGGACCCTCGTTCCTAGGCCACCCGGCGCTCGCATCATCACCGGGAAGTGGGTGTTCAAGCATAAGATGAAATCCAATGGCACCCTTGAGCGTTACAAAGCTCGATGGGTCCTCTGTGGGTTCACTCAATGACCCGCCATCGACTTCGGCGAAACGTTCTCACCGGTGATCAAGACGGCGACTATACGCACCGTCCTCACGCTCGTGGCGTCCCGCAAGTGGCCGGCTCATCAACTCGACGTCTCCAACGCCTTCTTGCACGGCAACCTGCAGGAACAAGTCTACTGTCAGTAGCCCACGGGCTTCGCCGATCCCGCACGGCCGGATCACGTCTGCCTCCTGTCACGCTCCCTCTACGGCCTCCGACAAGCTCCCCGTGCGTGGTTCGACCGCTTCGTCGGGCACGTGACCTCGCTCGGCTTTGTACAGTCGAGAGCGGATACATCTCTCTTCGTGTACAACCGCGACGGTGCCTAGGCGTATCTCCTGCTATACGTCGACGACATGATCCTCTCCGCATCATTGACTGGACTTCTTCAGCACATCGTCAAGCGGCTGCAGGACGCCTTCAAAGTGAAGGACATGGGGCACGTCCACCATTTCCTTGGCATTGGTGTTCGACGCACAAGCAACGGCTTCTTCCTCTCCCAGACGCAGTACGCCGAAGACCTGCTGGAGCGCACAGGTATGGCGAATTGCAAATTTGTCGCTACTCCGGCAGACACGAAGGGCAAGGCTTCGGCAACAGATGGCACACTCCTCGACGACGCCACCTCCTATTGGAGCCTCGCCGGTGCCCTGCAATACTTGACGATCACCCGCCCCGACATCGCATATGCTATGCAACAAGTTTGCCTTCACATGCATGCGCCACGGGATGTGCATCTCACCATGCTCAAGCATATCCTTCGATACGTCAAGGGCACCACTCATCTCGGCATTCAACTGCACGCCATTTCCTCGCCGACGATCACTGCCTACTCGGATGCGGACTGGGCTGGATGCCCGGACACGAGGCGATCTACATCGGGCTTCTGCGTCTTCCTTGGCTCATCCCTCATCTCGTGGTCGTCTAAACGACAAACCACGGTATCGAGGTCGATTGCCGAGGCTAAGTATCGCGCCATAGCCAATGCTGTGTCCGAGTGCTCATAGCTACGCCAACTCCTCGGCGAACTTCTGTACAAGGTGCCCACGACAACGGTGGCGTTCTGCGACAACATCTCCTCGGTGTACATGTCCAGGAACCCCGTCCATCACCGACGCACCAAGCACATCGGACTTGATATACACTTCGTCCGGGAAAAGGTAGCCATTGGCGAGCTCCGCGTCACGCATGTACCCAGTGCGCGACAGCTAGCCGATGTGTTCACCAAAGGTCTCCCTTCGGCGCTCTTCTTCGACTTCAGGGACAGCCTCTCCGTCACGACTGCCGACGTCGACACTGCAGGGGGGTGTCAGCGGAGCACCGCCAACGGCTAGAGCTCCACCCGAGTCTTCAGCGATGCCAAGTCTCCAACGGACTCGTGCGCCATGGCCGCGCACTCGCCAACGTCCTCGACCGCAGAGCATGCGCTCCCGCATGCATGCGCGCCCGGTCTCCACGGCGCCCACGCTCCCGCTTTGCACGCATAGCCGCTCGCGCATGTATAGCCATGGCCAAAGGCCACTCTGTATTCCTATACATGTACATCACCTGTGATCAATACGACGCATCCAGTTGTACAATTCCATTCTACACTTACCAATTCTGCAAGTTTGTCATACAGAAGTCGATGAAAACCGTCATTTAGAAGAAAAGTTGACAAAGACAAACCACTCAGTCTCCTCTAAATGTCCAGTAACCAATTCTAGAATTAAATTATGTTGTGCTCATATTGAACATGTGTTGTTCACTGTTCAAAGAATCTGCTCCATATTATTGGACCTTATTTGATTGAGCTGCTTCTGCTTTTGGTCTATGTGGGAAACGACTTTATAAGAAGTGATTCCCTACGACAATCTACTGTATGGAGAAAGTGATTCTTAATATACTCCCCTGAAATCAACCGTGAAGACGGCGCTTAGTACATTTCCTACTGATTCCTGAAAGCGACTTGTCGTCCACACTATTTTATGTCACCAGGACGCGTGTTGGAACAAGTCTAAGCATCCTAAAGTCATTAAAGCCTAATTAAAGGAAATATGAAACGTGACACAAATCTCTATGCACATGTTCTACAAATTAGCGTGGTAGGGAGCTTGACGAACAGATCATGGAGGCTGCAACCAGTTTCAGACTCTTTTAGTGATCTTTGCAATTAACTCGCTAATATATTTTTGTTAATACATTTTGTTTTCATTTTTGGTCACCATGCACACCATTGTCACAAAAAACACGTGCCATGGAGATTGAAAATTTAGTTCAGATTCGAACTAAAGCAGGGATGGGCAATGCTACAGTACCTCCTTTAATTGATAGGAGGTAATACCCCCAAATAAATTTGAGCCATTGATTTTTAAAATTTTTAAATTAATTAATTAATCAATTCATGAAAATAAAAAGGAAACATGTCAAATCCTCATAAGCCCGCTCTTGCTTCTGTGTCTCCGTGATTTGAGGATTTGTCATTTTCCTTTTTTATTATTTTCCTATATTGATTAATGAATTAATTTAATTTTTTTAAAATCAATGCCCCAGATTTATTTAAGGTATTACCTCCTATCAAGTAAAAGGGGTACCGTAGCACATTGTCTCAATACTTGAGGCCGGCTTCCCACTGCTTATATTAGTTCAACTGTCCTCCACACTGCCAGTGTAGGACTAGCTAGTCCAACATTTTATCACATTTCATGTTTGTTAATATTAATCTGGCAAATAATTATGTATATGTGCGTCCTTGTTTTGACTTACAGTTATTCTAGTTATTAAAATAAAAAACATTGCATTGTGTAATGACTGTTTGAGAATGGATGTTGGATCCTAATCACATATTAGTCCCTATGTTTTCAGATATAAGTTTATTGCCCACTAATGCCCTTCTAAATAAGTATTAACTAGTGTTGTGCTTAGTACCTCTACAACCTTATCATGCATGTTTACTGTGTGCTACATTATACAAAGTTGTGTATTGGATTTTTAGAGGATGATTGCCTAACCAAGTATCTTCCCAGAACTTGATTTGATTGACATCTTGTAATCTAAAACACCCAAACTCAAAAAGATCTCTTTAACACCGATGAGAGTCATCCAAAAGTGAGAATCACCTAGGTTCTTACAACTTGTGAAAGTGTTCTATCTTTAACATATTTGTTTCTTAAAATATTTTGGCGGACACCTTGTTCATTATATAGATTGAAAAGCCATTTGCTCAGGAGACATTTATTCTGCATGTCTAATTGTTGAATCCCTAGACTCCCTTGTTCTTTGGTTTTACACAAAACAAGCCAGCTAACTAGCATGTATTTCTTCGTGTGTTGATCATTTTACCAAAAGAATCTTTAATACTCTATTTTCTTCAAGGCTCCAATTGAAACTTCGAAGAATGACAGCATAAACATAGGTAGAACAGACAAAATTGAATTAATCAATAGTAATCTGCCTCCCCTCCGCTACACAAATGTTTTCCTTCCCAAACACTAAATATTTTTTCAAACCTTTCCTCTCTTTTTTTTTCAATCTCTGTTATTTGATTTTCGATAGATCATCGATAAACCTAGATAACCAAAAAGGGAAAGAACCTAATTTGCTACTAAATAAATATAAATAGATACCAAAAAGGGAAAGAACCTAATTTGCTACTAAATAAATATAAATAGATACCATCACACTATTTTGCCACCCCAAACAAAATATCTCACTTTTGCGAAAATGAATTTTCAGACCTGATAATTGCTTAAACATACATAGAGGTAACTTCATTTATTTTTCTGTTGAATATCATGGTCTAAAATTAACACAGCGTCATCGCCATATTATCTGTTGCAGTGGTTCCATTATCTGTTGAAAGGGGTGTTTTTGTCCACACTGATCAGAAAAGTTTGATTCACAAGAATCACTAGTAGGAATCTGCACTTACATAACGAACAACTTTCGTAATTGAAGAAGGCAAATTCATCATAATTTTAGTTTAATGACCAAAAACAGTTCATCAAAAATGATGCATCACATTTGAACTTCCGTGACGAATCCAAAAACATCGTCATAAAAGTGATTTGATCTGTGACAAAAACTGACCGTCTTAGAACTGTTTTGGCATGCATGTCAGGGGGCTACAACGCTAGTGGGGGCTTTCGTTGGAGATGCATTCCAAGTATACATGCTATAGCCAGTTGCATTGGAGATGGTTCAGGTACGTGTCACCTTCTTATTGCACATCATGGCCATCTCTGGTTCTTGCACCTTTCAGGTTCTTACTGGACCACATGTCAGATCCCTATTGTTCCACATGTCATTTTTTAACTAGCACACGTGTTGTGTTGCGGTTGGATCACGTGTGTTGGCGTTTCTTAGCATTACTACCAGGATTTGTGTTTCCTAGCAATGACACCAGAAATGCCATGATGATAGTTCTTAACGATTATAGAAAAAATTCGTAAGCACATGAAATTATTGTTGTAGCATTTCACCCAGAAGTATTCTGGGTATCGTTATTTATATTTTCCCAAAGAAAGGCATAGTGTAAAAAATTATAGGTAGGACATGGACAAGATAATGTGACAATAAACTAGACCAATACTCAATATAGGGGTAAGTCATGATAGGTTCAAGATAGTGTGACACACATTTGGATCAACCTCAATGATAAATTAGAAAGAAAGAATAAAAGAATGTTTCCTAACTAGAGCAGGCTTGTCCTAATACAGTCATGCAAAGAATAGTATGTGATCATACAAATACATGGATAGACCTAGACCTAAGTGTAAGATGGATGGGGAGACATCCTAGCACTGGTCTGCCAGCAAGCGCGAGAGGCATTTATGAACTCCTATATGAATACCCGGACGTGAGGGAATACAAGGGACGGACAGGGCTATCACTACCTGCCTTCTACCCTCAACCGTGGAGCACCGTCATATTCGAAGGTTCCTGTATACCCAAGCACCACTCCCATGTATAAAAAAAACTACCCGTATCCCCCTAGGACTCCGACCCTACGGATCGACAAGCATAGGACATGGGCAAACCCGAAGGAACGACAAACCGCCACCTCAACTTAGCTCTAATTCTAATCATATAAGATGTATGAATGATTAAGCAATATGTTCTACATGCTAAGTTCATAGCATAAGAACTATATGCTAGTTCATATTCTAAGATCATAACACAAGAACTATACACTAGTTCATAAACATGACTATATTGATAAAATGAGAGCCAGACTTTGGAGAAAAGCTTCATCTTATTCATACCAAGATTCTTCTCCAAGGTACAAGCTCTCCAATGAAGCTTGCCTAGCTCCAAAAGACTACTAAAAAGTAAAGAGTACAAATGTGGTAGAGAGAGGTGGCTCCAAAATGTTGTGTGTGTGTTGAGAGAGGAGCCCTACCTATCCTTATATACTACCAGTACATAGGCGGTTTGGTGCAGGATATTCCACAAAATCTTCCCAAACAACCTTCCTAGCTTTAATGGAACCTCCACGCGCGAGATGGGCCTAGGTGGCAGCCACAGGGGGATGGCCGCCCCCTGGGTGGCTCCTCCCCACACCGCCTTCGCATGATCGATTTCTGAGTGGGCCTAGGCCATGTCCCGGTTGGTTTTGAGCCCAAGTTCTTCAGGTAGATGAGCTTTTCTTCATTTCTTTGATTTACGCTTTGATGGGTCGCACACTTTTGACTTGTTTTCCACTGTATTTGTGTGTATGTCCTGCAAAACATTGATCTTCCAAATACATGTGGAATTATGTTAGTAGTAATGACATGTGTATAAGTTTGCTAGTTTCTCCTATTTTTTATGTCTTAGTTGGCGGTTGGATTTGATCATGAAGGACCGCCAACAAGATCCCTCAAGCTTAACCTTTGCTCGTCCTGAGCAAATAGCTAAGTGGTTGTTGATCAGGAGTTGCTACAATACTGATTACAATTCAGAAGTGCCATGTCTATAACAAAGTATTCTTCCTTGATTCAAATAAGTTGGCATTTTATCCACCCTTTTTAACTTAATCCGTGTGGGGCTTGTTGCTTTTCCAAGTTCTTGGGTGGTTCCAAGATAGACTGGGTTTAACAGAATTACTAGTCATTCATTCCTTGATCAACTTTCTTTCTGGAGGTTTTGAGAGCTTTACAAAATAAAAAGTAAGTTCCTCAAATGATGTATTCGATCGCTCAATGTGTATAGTCCTCACCAAAGGCTTTTGATATTTTGCCTTCTTTTCATCCTATCTCTAAAGGCTTTTTATGGAGTTTTGGGTAGGTATGAAAGAAGGACAAACTTGCATCACATAATGTTGCTAAGTCAAAATCCAGATCCAAGGAGATGCAAGTCATACACTTTGATCAAGAAGTGCAAGTGTGTGGAATTTTTAAATACTTCTAATTTTAAACTCCTTTGTACATGACTCTCTCTTTTTGCATTCGTTTTGAAAATATGGGCTATCTTTATTTTCTCTTTTTTCTTTTCTTTTTCTCATATAATTTTTTCTCATGCTCTTTGGCATTTTTTTTCTCTCAGGCTTTTTTGCATGGATATTTTTCTCTTTTTTTGTTAGCATAACCTATATTTTCTTTTGGCACATGAAAACTTTTGAGAGAGAAAGACTCATGATATGTGAACGGAGTATTTTTATATGGTGGACATAAAAACATGTTTTTACGTAACTCTTAGTGTAAGAGTTAGCATTTTATTTGTAGGTGTACATGAATCTTCATTTTGGGTGCATGACGAGAATCTCAACAAGGGTCACAACAATTTGACAAAGCTCAATGTAATAACAAGTAGCATATGACTAAGGTTTTGGATTGTATAGTGTCATATGGTCTTGGTAGGAATTTATCATTGTTGAGGAACTTTTCATTTTAGCATTTTAAAATTAAAATTTTGGATGTCAAGTTTCTCTTAGAACAAAGTCATAGCAAATTCTATTTGCACCATATCATAACTTGCAACAACGTAGAAAAGGATCATGCGTTTGTAATCCACAAGTTTCAAGTTTCTAGGATGAGACATTTTTAGCCAACAACCTTAAATCTTGGGGCATACTAAGTTACAGACTTGGCACAGATGAATTATAAGACAGAGCAACTATTCATCATGTCAACAAAGGAGAAACTAAACATTCTTATCGCATATATGTGGAGTGGAATAAATATTTTTGTTGTTTTTATCATATTTTATTTTTTTGTCTTTTTATAATTTAAATTTTTATGCTAAATAATAAATAAATGAATGCAAGATAATAAAATAAAAAAAGATACATGGTACCTCTATGGGGGTTCTCCCCCAAGCTAGCCCAAAGTCTATTGTCCTTCGGCTACTTTTATTATAATGCAAAAGCAAACTCGAGGGTTGATTTTATTATATTTATCTTTTATTATTATTATTATGTGCTTAAGAGGGTGTTGACATTCCTTAGCATCGCTACTAAGAACAGAGTTTTAATTATGTCCCCAGCAACGGCACCAAAAATGCTTGTTCACATTTCTTAGCATCGCTACTAAAAATAGAGTTTTAAATCTAGTCCCCAGCAACGGCGCCAGAAATGCTTGTTGGTATTTATTAACTTGTCACTTGTTTTAATAGCCACCTATTATAAACCTATATCTCCTAACATTACTTTACTAAGTTGTCATCCCTAGTGATGATGCCAGAGATACTTGTTGGTACTACCTAGCATTACTATTAGAATAACTCTTTGTAGTTCTTTATTAATTTATATGACTAGAAAGAATATATATATATATGAATGAAAAGAGATCTGCAAGTGCACAGATAATATACCATTGTACCACTTCATCCGGGAGTATTCCAGCTATCATTATTTATATTTTTACCATAGGGAAGGTCTAGCATGGACAAGTATTGATAACTTATACTATTGATGAAGAAGTAAACTATAACCAATATTCTACTCATAACAGGGGTAAGTTATAGCATAAGATATATATATGATAAGTATTGATCAATGATAATGATAAATCACTCAGAGTACTCCATTCTATGGCATTAGCATGGTAAGTTAGAATATTAGAGGAATAATTCCTAAGTCATTCTTAATTATAAGTCAAAGCATACATTGATTAGTGCAATTACATCTAATAGTCATTGCTAAGATCATCTTTATATCTATACATAAGGGATATTACTAAGGGAGATTAAGAACGGAGCTTGTCCCCTTCGTAACTAGATTCTACATGCTACCTACATTGGGGAGTGGACTACAAAGTACTCAATGGGAGTGTCATGTCCGTGATCTACCATAGGACCTGGAATATAGGGTGTATCCATAGGTAAATAACGTATAAGCACAATGCTTACATAATGTCGACCACCCACCCATGGATCCTTAGGGTGAGCGCTATACAAACATATGCATGAGTATGATGATAATCCAACTATACTAGGTATATAATCAAAGTAGACGATGAACATTATAACAAAGAATATGAATAAGAAGAATACTAATATTGTCATAACAATTGTAGCAAGCATATAAAAGTAATGGAGATACAAAAGAGAGAGGGGGCACAAAGATTATTCCGAACCACGCTCTTGACATGATCGGGAATCCAAGCGATGCCTGCTTGCCTTCCTCTAGACCTAGCCTAACTAGCTATGCCCTAGAATATGATGGAGCTCTAAGGATGATTAGGGTTTTTGTCTTCTCAAATGACTTGATGCCTTTAGGGGGGCAGGGGCTGATATATATAGGCCAGAGTGTCCAACGTGAGCCCTTGGATCAAATCGACTTAAGGAACATCATAGATGCAACCTAGGAGGCGGTGGAGAACTAACATTGTATTGTAGAGGCTGATAGGTGGGCCTAGGGCCGAGCGGCCTGGCAGCCTCTACCTCTCTTCCTCGATGTGGTGTCCTCTAGAACCTTCTAGTGTCCGTTTCACAGTGGATAAACGCAATTAAATCTGACATGTAGGTCTATCTTGATGGTTTTATGGATAAACCCTGTAGAAATCACAGATTCATAAAAACTCATGGGCTTTGTTAGTTTAAACCCCTAGACATTTGTTGGTGATCTCAATTATGCCCTTATGCATGTTTTATTGACGGTTTATAATGGTTGTTAACTACCATAAACAAACTCCCTCAAGCTTAACCTTTGCTAGTCCCTTGGGAAAGCTAAACTCAGTAAATGGATCAGGAGTTGCGTCAATGCTTTCATTCCTCAAAAGTACACATATGTTTAAACAAGAATTCTGCTCTAGATTAAAATAAACCGATCTGACTTTCAAACTTACCCATATTACCTTCAACTATGGAGCTCCTTAGTCTTAACTTGGGTCTTGAGCAATTGAAAGATAGAATGATCAAGTCAAGCACTATGTCTCAAGTTTTTTGCTCAACCATTATTCTAGAGTTTTTATAGGCTTCCAAAATAAAACTCAGAGCTTCCATTGTATGACACTCTCAAGTCTCTCAATATATATGGTATTTATGGATCGTCACCAAGGCAATAATAATGTTATGCCTTTCTCTTCCTACAACTAAGGCTTATGTGGAGCTCATAGGGGTGGAAAAAGCATGAAAGAGCATACTTACAATACATATATTGTAAAGTCAAACCTCGGATCCAAAGAGAGTTAAGCCATACAATCAAATCAAGATGTGCATGTGTGTGGATGTATATGGTGGCTAACCTAATTCTACTTTGCTCCTTGAAAACATATCTCTCTTTTGAAACTTGGAAACAACTTTGTAAGAAAACATGGGCTATCTTATTCATCTTTTTTTTCAGGTGGGCATTGGAGTACCCATTGTTTTATATATCTCAGACACTTGTCCATTTTTTCAACCCCTTTTTTCTCTCTTTTTTTCTTCTTTTCATGAATAACTTTTGCATAGCCTCATGCTTCTTTTCACAGCAACAAAACTTTTGAGAGATAGCAACAAGAATTTGGAGTATTTATTTGGTGGGTATCCTATAGGGTATATTTTTTTTGGTGTTCACTCCTAGTGTAAGAGTAAAATATTTTTAGGTGGATCTAGATGGAATGACATGTTGTTGCACCTACCCCCAGCGTAAGAGTAGTGCATATGTAGGTGGTGTGTACGTGATCTTGATTTTAAGAGCATGGCAAACCTCTCATAAGGGTCAACAAAGCTTGACTAAACTCAATGCAATGGAAGCAGCATATATGTGGAAGTTTTCCTAAACTAAATATCATATATGGCTCTAGTAGGAATTCAAGCTTTGTCATACAAGGAACTCATCATGTTGTTTTTTTCAAAAGATAAATCTTTAGAACTCTAGTATCACTGGGAACAAGATAAACAGCAGCTCAGACCTTCTTATATCATATCCGTCAATTACCTAGACTTAGATCATCAATTACCTAGACTTAGATCAAGCATATGCTACCCACGAGTTTCAAGTTCAGAGTAAATTCTTATATCAAATCAGTCGTATCCAAAACACGAGAGAATTCAATGCTGAAAACTAGGTACTTGAAAGAAATTACAACAGAGCAACTATTCATCATTTCCATTTCAAGAGATTATATTTAGAGTCCTTTTTATTCAGCTCTTAAAAATAGAAAACTAGGCACACACTTTTATTTCGTTTTCTCACTTTTTTAGATCACACCTTACTAATATATATATGTAAGACGAAGATAATTTTTTATTTTGCTTTTAGTTATGCATCTCCCTTTTTTTAACAAATGTAGAGCAAACTTAAGGATAACAAAAGGGACAAAATACTTAGCTAGATACATGGGGGATGCTCCTCCCCCAAACTGGATGTTGTCGTGGTTGAATGTTAAAAGTTAAGTGATCCTTCTCAGAGCATGTTTGCCAGCGGTTGTTCTTCACCTATCCAGAAATTGATTCGGGAAGATTTACTTTGGGTGGAGTGAGATGAAGATGACCGGGTGAACTTGCTCTAGATCATATGTTTCATTCTGCAAAATAACAACAAGAACACCAAAACTCATGGCACGGATTAGGATAAGGGGTTAGCGGTCTGCCATTTGAAGATTAGTTGCTTTTGAGGTTTAGAAATATTTTTGAAGCGATAGAATTCTAGCAGGATGTCTATCTAGTATTTTTAGATTTTCTATTTTATGATATGCAGAATAGAAAATATGTATGCATAGTATTTTTAATTTTTATGCCACCACAGTGAATATTCCCATGGATTTTTACACACCATAGATTTATTCACATGGGGCTTTATGATGCAATGATGAAATGTAGTCATGAAACTTTTTATCTTTCTTTTTATTAGCACAATAGAAATGCAAAGAAGTAAATATGCTAAAGTGAAATTAATTTATGCAATGCTAGAGAGTAAATATGGATAACTACCGTTGTTACCTCACGACGAGGGTTCAGATTTTTAAGTCCTCCGGACAGGACTTGACCAGAGAGAAGTCCTTCATTCCTTGGGTGCATCATCTGGTCTCAGCGGTGGAGACCCAAATGGCTGCACATCTTGTGATGGTGACTCTGATGATGATCTCACCTTTTCTTTCCACACTTGCTTGGACAGTGGACTTGTCTTAGGCGGAGTAGGTTCATCTTTCATAGGCACTTCAGGTTCTTCATCTTCCCATTCATTCCATCGGGGTTGGTTCCTTTGACATTGGGATGATTGATGTCTCCTCCTAGAGTGGCTCTTCTTGGGCTGTTCATAAGTAGTATAACTATTAAAATAACAGCGTACCTTTTCTCTAGGGAATTGGAAGTGGACTTGTCCAGATCTGACGTAGATGATCGTGTTGGTGGTGTTGAGGAACGGTCTTCCAAGGATGATGGGTGTATCGTCTTCTTCTCCCATATCTAGGGCCATGAAATTAGCAGGGGCATAGTGATCTTGTATTCTTACCATAACATCCCTCGCTATTCCCTCAGTGAATTGGATTGATTGGTTCGCCATCTACAACTGCATATATGTAGGGAACAAAAGTTCATTACCGAATAAATATTCATACGTTACCTTGGACATTATATTGATGCCCGGTCCATTGTCACAGAAGGTCTTGTGGAAGATTCTTTTTCCAATGGTACACTCGATCATCGGTATGCCTGGATCATCCTTCTCAGTAAGGAATGGTGAAGCGAGGAGGTGGTCGTACTCAGATCAGAGTGTGTTGATCATGTTGACCATTTCTTCTTGTAGCTAACTGGTCTTGTTCTTCCTCCTTCTTTGGTTGTTCTTTTTCTTGGTCACTATTGTCTCTTCGGGTAGGTATGCCTTTTGTGGATGACTAGGAGATTGTAAGATGTGGTTCTTGAATGAGAACTTATCCTTCTTGTCCTTGATTGTGAAATAGATCTTGGCATTGTCCCCGTAGATGATGGCTTTTACGGTGCTCAAGAAAGGTCTGCCTAGGATGATGGGTGCCCTTTCATCTCCACCTGTTTCCAAAATCACAAAGTCTATGGGAACATATGATTGTCCCACTCAGATGATGGCATCTTCAAGAACTCCCTTGGGGTAGCAGAGTGACTGATCTACAAGCTACAAACACATATCTGTGTACAACAAAGTATCTCCATTAATTTTATCATAGATTACCTCCAACCATCTTGGCAGATAGCATGTCTACCTCCTAGAGTTGATGAATAGCTCCACCTCTCTTGTGGGTCTGAACACATTCTTCATTCTAGCCATGGTTGGAGGCCATCTTCTCGACAAGAGTGGTCGCAGCTAGAAGTGTAAGTGGCAAGAGTGCACCTCCAGCAGCAGCGTCTATGGTCTCACGGGTACTGTTAGTCAGCCCATCATAGAACGTCTGCATGAGTAGCCAATTCTCTATCCCACGATGAGGATATTCTGATATATAGTCTTGAAAGTGTTCATATGCCTTAGGGATAGATTCATCATGCTGTTGCTAAAAACTTGAGATTCTCCCACACAGAGCATTGGTCTTGCCCATGGGAAAGAACTTTGCTAGGAAGGCAGTGGAGCAGTTATCCCATGTAGTGTTTCTATCTTTGTTGGCGTAGAACCACTGCTTTGCCTTCCCAAAAAGTGAGAATGGGAAGAGGCAAAGTAGTATGGAGTCCTTGGTTACTCCCTTAATGGTGAAAGTGCTACAGATCTCCTGAAATTATTGGAGATGAGCACTAGCATCTTCATGTGCCTTTCCGCAAAACTAGCTCGTTTGCACCATGTTGATGATAGCCGGCTTGAGCTTGAATCCATTGTCTCCCACATTGACTGTGGATCCAATCCGGATGTTGGCGGTGGTTGGAGCAGAGAATTCATGGAGAGTCCTGTCAGCCATGGCTTCAAATTCGGGTGTTAAGCTTCGCCTTATATGGTTGTCTTATGACTCTAAAGCTAAAACTTTTTGAGTTTAGCCTTAGTCCTCTTAAGTAGTGCTTGTAGATCATCAACGTAGTTTGTCGAAAGGTCAAAACTGGTCATACATTACCCTGCATAAGATACACAAGTAGATAAAAACAAGGGTAAGCCTGTTTGAGCAGAGGTCAATGGTTATTTCGATCACATCAATAATTATAAGTTTATCAATACTTCCTTTGTCTAGCTACCTTCCCCGTAACGGCGCCAGAAATGCTTGTTGACATTCCTTAGCATCGCTACTAAGAATAGAGTTTTAATTCTATCCCCACCAATGGCGCCAGAAATGCTTGTTGATATTTCTTAGCATCGCTACTAAGAACAGAGTTTTAAATCTAGTCCCCAGCAATGATGCCAGAAATGCCTATTGGTATTTATTAACTTGTCACTTGTTTTAGTAGCCACCTATTATAAACCTATATATCCTAACATTACTTTACTAGGTTGCCATCCCTAGTGATGATGCCAAAGATACTTGTTGGTACTACCTAGCATTACTATTAGAATAACTCTAAGTAGTTCTTTATTAATTTATGTGACTAGAAAGAATATATATATGAATGAAAAGGGATCTGCAAGCGCACAGATAATATACCATTGTAGCACTTCACCCAGGAGTATTCCAGGTATCGTTATTTATATTTTTACCACAGAGAAGGTCTAGCAAGGACAAGTCATGATAACTTATACTATTGATGGAGAAGTAAACCATAACCAATATTCTACTCATAAAAGGGGTAAGTCATAGAATAAGATATATATATAAGTATTGATCAATGATAATGATAAATCACTCAGAGTACTCCTTTCTATGGCATTAGCATAGTCAGGTAGAATATTAGAGGAATAATTCCTTAGTCATTCTTAATTATAGGTCAAAGCATACATTGATTAGTGCAATTACACCTAATAGTCATTGCTAAGATCATCTTCATATCTACACATAAGGGATATTACTAAAGGAGATTTAGAATGGAGCTTGTCCCCTTCGTAACTAGATCCTACGTGCTACCTACATCAGGGAGTGGACTACAAAGGACTCAACGGGATTGTCACGTCCGTGATCTACCACATGACTCGGAATATAGGGTGTATTCATAGGTAAACAACGTATAAGCACCATGCTTACATAATGTCGACCACCCACCCATGGATCCTTAGGGTGAGCGCTATACGAATATATGCATGAGTATGATGATAATCCAACTATACTAGGTATATAATCAAAGTAGACGATGAACATTATAATGAAGAACATGAATAAGATGAATACTATTATTGTCATAACAATTGTAGCAAGCATATAAAAGTAATGGAGATACAAAAGAGTGAGGGGGTACAAAGATTATACCGAACCATGCTCTTGACACGATCGAAAATACAAGCGAAGCCTGCTTATCTTCCTCTAGACCTAGCCTAACTAGCTATGCCCTAGAATATAATGGAGCTCTAAGGATGATTAGGGTTTCTGTCTTCTCAAATGACTTGATGCCTTCAGGGGGGCAGGGGTTGATATATATAAGTCGGAGCATCCAACGTGAGCCATTGGATCAAATCAACTTAAGGAACGGCGTAGATGCAACCTAGGAGACTGTGGAGAACTGACATTGCAACATGGAGGCTGATAGGTGGGCCTTGGGGCTGGGTTGCCTGCAGGTGGGGCTGGTTGGCCCCACCTAGCAGCCTCTGCCTCTCTACCTCAGCGTGGTGTCCTCTAGAACCTTCTGTGTCTATTTCGCGTTGGATAAGCACAATTAAATCTGACATTTAGGTTTACCTTGATGGTTTTCTAGATAAACTCTGCAGAAATCATAGATTCACCAAAACTCATGAAATTTGTTAGTTTAAACCCCTAGACCTTTGTTGGTGATCTCAATTGTGCCCTTATGCATGTTTTATTGACGGTTTATAATGGTTGTTAACTACCATCAATAGAGGGCTTCCCCCAAGCTTATTCATGATAATGACAAAATGAATAATGTCTGGGAATAGATTTAGAGTAAGAATAAAGTAACTAGCTACCTTTAAAAGTTTTACATCCTCATTATTTATTATATATTTTGGTAGCTAGCATATTTGGAATTTTGATAATAAGCATGTAATTTAGATTTTAAGTTTTGAATCATAAGAATTTGATAACTACCAATTTACCTTTGGCAAGGGCTCACATTTTTAAGTCCAATGAGCAGGATTTTTCTCCTTTCACTTCTCGCTGGATGATGAGGCATCGGGTCTAGGAGAAGTAGACATGGATGCCTATGCTTTCTTCGGTCTCCACACCATTTTGTTTGTTCTTGGTGGTGTGGTGGTGGAGTTCGGAGCTTCTTCCTTTTGTTTCCACACCATTTTGTTCTTCTTGGGTGGTGTGGAAACAACCTTTGGTGTTTCTTCTTTTGTGATTTGTTTGATTTTCTTTTGCCCCGGCCTCTTTCTATTTTCTTTATTCTTTTTGATGAGGTTGTCCACTAATTGAGGTTGAATCTCAACCTCGTTATGCCTTATGGATTTGACCCGTACTTGATTATGATCATGGAGCATTGCTCCTATCTAGGCTAGAGGTTGAACTTATCTTCTTTACCATTGATGTTAAAGCAGATTTGTCTGGCTCCAACATCATTTAGTGGTCCCGTTGTGCTCAAGAAGGGCTGCCCAAGGATGAGTGGTGACTCTTTTGTGGTTTCCATATCGAGGACCATGAAGTCGACAGGGATGAAGTAACCCTAGATTTTCACCGAGATATCTTCGTCATTCCCTGCCAGGTAGCGGACCAATGAATTGGCCAGCTAGAGCTGCATTGGTGTTGGTGCGAGGTGTGTGAAGTTTAGCTTATCGAAAATGACCTTGGGCATAACTATGACACTAGCCCCAAGGTGACACAAGGCATGATCGAACTACTGTGCCCCAATTGAGCATGTGATGGCGAGACACTCAGGGTCCTTCTTCTCGGGTAGACGGTTGAGTATAGCTGTGCTACATTCTTCCGTCAATTTGATGACCTATGTGGATGGTAGTGGTTGTTTGTTGTTGATGATGTCCTTGATGTACTTTGCGTAAGAAGGTACATGCAAAACGTCCGTTAATGGAACGCTCACATGTATCGTCTCTATCATCTCAACAAAAGGAGCGAATTTCTTGTCCACGGCTTGTTTTCTATTTCTTGTGGGAAATGATAGGAAGCTTGTGTCGATGAAGTCTTGGGGTGTCATTTCCTCCTCTTGTTTTTTGTGTTTTTGTTGAAGGTTCTGCCTCTTGGCGCTCTTTTGCCTTTCCTACAGAATGGTTTGGATTTGGTGGATCACAAGTGGACTAACCACCCCTTGTGGTCACCACATTAACTTTTTCAATGGAATTATCGGGTTGCCCCGAGATCTTCCCATTGTTATCAACAGGAATAGCTGCAGCAATCTGAGCTAATTATGTTTCAATCATTTTATTAAAGCTCAGTTGGTTCTTAACAGAAGAAGTTAAACCTTGAATTTTAGTATTTATATTTTCTAGCATTTTATCATTTGACATAATCTTTTGAGTGAGATTTTCCTTAATTTTAGCTTGACCTAGGACTAAATCTTTCAAGGAAGGTTGATTAGAATTGTAATTGGAAATGAAGTTCGAAATACCTCCTTTGAATGGTGGACATGATTGGTTATTCTACCCGTTATTGCCTTGTGGATGGAACCCATTGTTTATGTAGGTGGCGTCCTCACGGGTCTCGGGCCAGTCGTTTCCCGAATGTCCAACATTGCCACAGTCTTCGCATGTCATATGCAAGTCTATGGCATTGATGGCGCCCTTCATTGCTTCTTTCTCGTGGGCACGCTCGTCCAACCTCTTCATTAATAGATCCATTTTTGCGGCAAGCTTGTCCATCTCCTTCACGGTATGCATGCCTTTTTGTAGTGTTTGTGATCTTTCCTCGCTCTAGCTCTGATTTGACACCATCTTTTTTATGTGAGCTATAGCTCCATCGATGGTGAGTGAGAGGAAAGCTCCTCCAGCAGCGGCATCAATGTGCCCTCTTGACATGGGGGTTAATAATGTACCCATCATAGAAATTCTAGAGCACGAGCCAGCTTTCTATCCCATGGTGTGGGCATGCTTGGATGTATTCCTATAGCCTTTCCCATGCCTTAGGAATAGATTCCATTAAATTCTATTAGAAATTGGAAACTCTTCCCCTCAGGGCATTGGTTTTGCCCATGGGGAACAATTTAGCGATGAACGCCGTGGATCATTTCGCCCATGTGTTCACAGCTTCCTTGTCCTTGTAGAACCATTGGTTCACCTTCCCCACGAGGGAGAAAGGAAACATATGGAGTTTGATGCTTTCTGGTGCGACGTCTTTTATGACGATGGTGTTGCAAAGCTCGAGGAAGTGTTTGTAGATGCGTGTTTCCGTCCTCACTAGGCAAACCATAGAAAGGGTTTGCCTACACCATCGTGATTAACCCAGTCCTGAGTTCGAAGTTTCTGGTGCCTGTGTTGACAGCAGGCCCAATGAGCATGTAGGCAACAACGGGGACGGAGTACTCGCGGAGTGACTTGTTGGCCATAACAGTAGTAGCAGATGGTGTGGGGGTGACTGGTTGGTTTTTTGGATGAGTAGCAGAAGAAGCGGTGCAGGACCGACTCTTCCTTAGGAGTGCGTTCGAATTTTCGGTGTAATTTTGCGGTAAGACGAAACCGGTCATACACTATTCTGTTTTCATCCACAATAGGAGAAAACACAAAAGATTAGCCTGCATGAGTAACGGCTACTATACATTCATATTATCATGGACATGTCCTACTAGAATCTTTTAACTAATGCCTTCCCTGGCAACGACGCCAGAAATGCATGTTGGCGTTTCTTAGCATCACTACTAGGATTTGTGTTTCCTAGCATTGACACCAAAAATGCCGTGACGATAGTTCTTAATGATTACAGAAAGAATCTACAAGCGCACGGAATTATCATTGTAGCATTTCACCCGAAAGTATTTAGGGTATCGTTATTTATATTTTTCCAAAGGAATGCATAGTGTAAAAGATTATATGGGGACATGGACAAGATAATGTGATTGTATACTAGACCAATACTCAATATAAAAGTAAGTCATGATAGGTTCAAGATAGTGTGACACATACTTGGATCAACCTCAAGGATACATAAGAAAGAAAGAATAAAAGAATGTTTCCTAACTGGAGAAGGCTTGTCCTAATATGGTCATGCAAAGAATAGTATGTGATCATACAAATACATGGTTAGACCTAGACCTAAGTGTAAGATGGACGGAGAGTCCTCCAAGCACTGGTCTGCCAGCAAGCGCAAGAGGCATTTACGAACTCCTATACGAATACCCAAACGTGGGGATTACAAGGGATGGACAGGGTTGTCACAACCTACCGCCTACCCCTCAACCGTGGAGCACCGTCACATTCGAAGGTTCCCATACACCCGAGCACCACGACCGTGTATAAAGAAACTACCCGTACGTATCTCCCGAGACTCCGACCCTATGGATTGACAAGCATACGATATGGGCAAACCCGAAGGAACGACGAGTTCCCGCCACCTCATCTTAGCTCTATTAAGCCGGTTTTCATGGGCCCAGGGCGCTGTGGCTAGGCCGGAGCAGGGGCAGTCGGATTAGCTGACTTGGGGGCGGCTAAGCCGACTGGCATGATGAACCGGCCTAGCGAGCCCATGGAGTTGGCTAAGCTGACATTGTCAAGGCAGGCGCTGTTTTCTCCTCGTTTTGTTTCTGGAGCTTAATGCAATGATCCAAAATATGTTTTAGGACCCTGCATCGTTATGAAATCATCGCAAAGCCCTTTGGCCATTTTTGGTTGTCAACAATTTAGTAGTTAGGATTATAATCTAGTATTGCATATTTATCCGAAGAGCGAGGTGTCTTTGCCTCTCCCCCTAGCTCCCCTCCCTAAGTTTCTGTACTCTGTATATACCACACTTCCGATCCTCTATTTTTAAATAAATCAAGTCCTAAAGTTGTCTTAGCTCAAACTTTTTTAGTGTGAGCAAATTTATAGAAAGAAAAGCGTAAGTATTTATGGCACCAATTGAGCAAAATGTTGTGCCTAATGACACTAAATTTGATGTCATAAATATACCTCTATTTTCTATAAATTCTGTCAAAGTTAGGTAACCCTTTCTGTATATATCCGCGCTATCTTTCAGTAAACCTGAGTACCTGACTTCCCACCCAGCAAGCTTGCGCGTGCCCCCACACGCTACCACACGTGCGTGCCCTAGCTCTCGAAGATCGACATCCACATATAATAACGACGCCGACCGCTGTCCCAGGCACTCAACCGCGCAGGCGCATGCGTGGCACGTATGTGCTCATACATGCACACATAAAAGTAAGGTGCCTCTACGTGCGTTCCGGGCGCGAACACGTATAGCGTCTGGAAACGTAACGCTCACCGATCAAATAATGCGAAAGCAGAACCGTCGCGCACGTCCGGAAGAGGCTACACGCCAAGCAAGGATCAGCATCATCATGAAGGGCTGAAGCGTCCGTCCGCACGGTGTTCTGCCGCCTGTGCATAGAGCTGGGGGACATGTTAAGTAGCCGCTGCTTTCGCACGTACGTGCAGTCCATGTATGCACGCATGTGTACGTACTACACATGCGTTGAACACGGGAGCACGCAGACGACGCCTGTTTGCTAGCCTCTCCTGGCATTGCGTCCCAGAGCTGCGTATCGAAAGCAGGCCAAGCTACTAGCTGCAGATGGATATACAACGTGCGTGTGCCGCGTGCCCGCGCCGTTACATGCAGTTGTGTGTTCCTTCGTCGTTCGGCGCTTCTGGATTGTAACACATATATGGAAGTTGGTTATGATCATTTTAGCCCTGTGGTCATATCACTTGCTTGGTGAGGAATACGCACACGTTCTCCTTTCTTCATCTACTATACTTTATTCTTTTTGCCCTAATATAATAACTTTCCGGATCTGTGCTAAACTACAAAAGGGCATGGACAAAAATTAAATGCATACACTACGGTCCAAATGCACAATATATATAGTTGTTACGCCATGTTTAGTTTCAGGAAGTTAGAATTTTGGACTACCGTAGCACTTTCATTTTTATTTGGCAATTAGTGTTCAAACATGGACTAATTAGGCTCAAAACGTTCGTCTCGCAATTTCCCACCAAACTGTGTAATTAATTTTTTTTGTCTACATTTAATGCTCCATGCACGAGCCACAAATATTTGATGTGATGGCTACTATAGCACTTTTTTGGATTTTGGTTGAAACTAAACATGGGCTAACTTGCAAATTTTAAATGCCAGGTTCAGTGCTATCTTGACGATGTTACTTGACGTATCACCTTTACAGCAATTAATATGACTGCTATTTGTACAGGTTCTCAGCGCGTGTTCAGTTGGCTGAACTTTGGATTTTGTGCTACTGTAGCACTTTTCGTTTTTATTTGATAATTAGTATTCAATCATATACTAATTAGGTTCAAAATATTCGTCTCGCAATTTTCAACCAAACTGTACAATTAATTTTTTTTCATCTATATTTAATGTTCCATACACGTATCGCAAGATTCGATGTGATAGGTACTGTAGCACTTTTTAAGAAAAAAATTTAAAACTAAACAAGGGCAGTATGCAACGGGGCAGGTATGGAAATCTAACCTCCTCAGCACTGTCTACGAGTTCAAAATTCATTAGTCCAGGTCTACTCCGACAACAACATGTGAGACGAACCTACCCAAACATCTTGAAGGAGTAGAGTATCCATCTTGAATTAATTGCCTTTTCATTAATTATACTTAATACTTATTTATTGTAGTCACGAACAAAGATCGAGATGCTTTCAATAGTGATTACACTTGGACTGTCGATGAAGACATAATGCAGGCTGGAAGGGGCGGAGATTGCAGTTGGGCTGTCAATCGAGACATGACACATACTGGAAGGAGGAGGGATGACAATAGTGCTGTTGATCAAATTAGAACACAAGCTCCAAGTAGCAGGGATGATGACAGGGATGTTGATCAAGATACTACATCTCTACGGAGCAGGGATGATGACAGGGATGTTGATGAAGGTACAACACATGCTGGAAGAAGATGCATTCCACAGAGTCCTACACACCCTGGTATGGAAAAAGTACTTATGGTAAACACCTCAAAGATAAACATGTCTTTTCTCACCATGCATCCTGCGACAAATATAACTAATCGGAGATGAAAACTTGTTAAAGCAGTGCTAATATAATCATTGACAAGAATTTAAGTTGAATATACATCCACATTTACTGAATGTTGCTCCATGTGAATCATTTCCTAGATCAAACGACAGAGAATGATAACTTGGAAACTGAGGAAACACAAGAGCAGCAGCAGCTTGCTGACAAATCTAATGGTATGCATTGTAGCAAGTAAAAAATGTATATTTACCAAAGTAAAGCAGATTTTTATTTCTTTTATGTTTCAGGTGACAAGACTGTCCAAAAGCGGCAAGGGCGTGGAAGAAACAAATGTAAGTTGGTTGCTAAGCTAAAGTCAGGAGAGAAAATTAAAGTGACATTCTACAACAACAGGGCTTTATCTAGAACATTCTCACGCCAATTGGGTAGAACACTACGTAAAAAGTGATTTTTAGCAATGGTTCGAATTTTTTATAGGGGCGGCTGGTGATGGAGCCGCTCCTACAGTGGCGTGCTCGGGTGCCCAGACACCAGCCGCCCCTACAAATAGAACAGCAGGGGCGGCTGGTGATACGAGCCGCCCCTACAAATGGGGTCTGATTTGTAGGGGCAGCTCAATCACCAGCCACCCCTGGAGTTGCTATTTGTAGGGGCGGCTGGTGATTGAGCCGCCCCTACAAATGCCCCTGTATACATAGCTCCGATTTGTAGGGGCGGCTCAATCACCAGCCGCCCCTACAAATGACCCACATATAAAACAGCTGCAGCACCTTCTTCCTCCTCAGGTCACTCACTCCAACCCGTGAAAGAAAGGTGGGGAGGCCTTGGGCACCTCCCAAAAATTGCTCTACTAAGGGGGGAAGGTATTGATCTCAAATCCTTTGGTGGAGAGGTTGTAGAAGGTAAGAAAATGTTATTCCACACTTTTTTTTGAAGTTTTAATGGTTGGTTAGTGAGTAATTAAAGTTTTGTTTTTCTCTCTCTTCTACGGTGCTTGAGCTACTTATGAAGCAAATTAGACCCTAGTTTTAAATGTACTAGGATAAATTAGGGAGGGAAACAAGATCATACCCTTATTTGGTCCATGTTTCTTGATTTTAGTGACAATTAGTTAGTTTTATGGATGTTTCATGTGCATATGGATATAGATCTAGGGTTTGTTTTTTTTTTTATTAATTTTGTTTTTATAAATTTATGTTTGATGAAATTGGACTAGGGTTTGTATGAAAGATATTGGGTAAAGTATAATTGTTGCTAATTGTTGTCTTTGAAATTGTTTATTGTAATCAATAAATATGTATTTTAATTATTTATGGATAAATGGGCCATTAATTAATTTTCCTCTACCATGGTGTGTTTGTATGCTTCATGTAATTATATTAGATTTATATTCATATATATCTAAAGTATATACAATTATTCTCAAGTAATTATTACTTTGATTCATTTTTATATATATATGAATAAGTAGTCCTTTAATGTTTGTTTTGTTGTTGTTGTAAAAGATGGAGTACAGGAACTCTTGGATGTATGGTTCGTTAAGGTTCAAGGCAGGTTTCCGTGAAGAGGTGGATAAATTTATTGAAGCCACAAAAAAGCATGCAACGACATTGAAAGAGAATAAGGATACAATTATTTGCCCCTATAAAGATTACAAGAACCGTATGGCATGGACAGATGTGACTATCATCAGATCACATTTGATTATGCGAGGATTTGTTGAGGACTACACAATGTGGATTCATCATGGTGAAACGGTTATTGTTAACGATGAGGATGAGGAGGAATACGACGATGAAACCATAGAATCCCTATCCCAATATTCAGCAGAGCTATGCACGAATGGATTTCGAGTTTGGTAATGAACAAGGTGGTGATGCTGGTGGTTGGGATGGTAACGACGAAGGTGGTGCCAATAATGATGGTGGAGCACGTGTCGGAAGATGATTTGGAGGACATGATTCGAGCCCTTGGACCAGAGATTTTACTAAATAACCCGAAAGGTCTAGAAAATTTGGAAAGGGTGACAAAAGCATCGAAGGAGACTGTGTATGGTGTTGAAAAGGGCTGTCCGACACATTGGACATTGCTACGTTTTGTGCTTGAGCTGCTCATCCTGAAGGCTAAGTACGGCTGGTCAGACTGTAGTTTCAATGATCTATTGCATCTCCTGTCATGGGTGCTGCCACAACCAAACTCAGTTCCTGCCAACACATACCAAGCGAAGAAGGTCATAAGTCCATTGACAATGGGAGTTGAAAAAATCCATGCATGCCCCAGCCACTGTATACTTTTTCGTGGCGAAATGTTCAAGTCACTGGATAAATGTCCCCGGTGTGGGGCCAGCCGATACAAGAACAATGACCTTTACGGTGGGGACGAACCCTCCACGGGGAAAAAGAGGAATAAGAAGGGTATAAAAAAGGTGGTACAAGAATCTTAGCCCCCAGAGGACACTCCATTAGGCAACGATGCAAAGTAGAGAAGAATTCCTGCCTTGGTAATGTGGTACCTGCCAGTGACCGACCGCTTGAGACGTATCTTCCTAAACCCTAAAGAAGCCGCACTCATGACATGGTGGGATGATGAGCGCAAGATGGATGATGATAAGATTGCACACCCGACTGATTGTAGTCAGTGGCAAAGGTTTGATGAGAAGCATAAAGAATTTAGCGATGACCCAAGGAATATACGGTTTGGCTTGAGCACCGATGGAATGAATCTCTTCAATGAGAGGATGAGCGACCATAGCACATGGCCAGTGATCTTGACCATGTACAACATCCCAACATGGTTGTGTCAGAAGAGAAAGTACCTTCTCCTCACTATTCTTATTTCTGGCCCTAAACAACCAGGCATTGATATAGACGTGTTCCTCGAGCCTTTGATGCAAGAAATGGAGAGGCTATGGAGGCATGGGGAGCAGATGTACGATGCGTTCCGAAAGGAGGACTTCATATGTAGAGCAATAATATTTGTTACTTCCAATGATTACCCCGTGTTGTTTGCTTTGTCTGGACAGATCAAAGGAAAGACGGGATGCTTGGTTTGCTTAGATGGTACTACATGGGTGTACCTAGATGCATCCAAGAAGATAGTTTACCTAAGGAACCGACGCTTCTTAAAGACAAGTCATAAGTACCGCAGCAAATTATTCTTTAGATTTTATGACAACACCTCAGAGATTGAACCCCCTCTAAAGAGACGTCATAACGGAGAACACGTGTACAGAATGGTGAAAAACATACGCGTCATCTATGGAAAGAAGAATCTAGATGGGATGAACAGAGATAGAAGCACACCTCCAATCGAAGGTGTACCTTTTAAGAAACAATCGATCTTCTTTCAGTATCTACCTTATTGGCCAGACTTGGAGGTCTCCCATGCCATTGATGCTATGCACGTGCAGAAGAATGTCTTTGAGAGTCTCATTGCTACCTTGATGGACACAGGCAAGTCAAAGGATGGTCTGAAAGCACAGAAAGACATGGTGCAGCTAAACGTGATGCCACAGCTTCACCCGGTACCTGAGGCTAATGGAAAATACACTCTGCCCATGACATGCTTCAACCTAACACCAGATGAGAAGAGAGCTATATGCACTTTCCTGAAGGGGATCAAAGTCCCGACTGGGTTTTCAGCAAATGTGAAGAAGCTAGTGTCGATGAAGGACTTGTCAATAACACACTACAAGGCTCATGATTGCCATGTGATGCTGACAGTGTTTCTACCTATTGCAATCAGGGCTATAAAGCCAGAGTTCTTGAAAATGGCCATCACCTGCATGTGCTACTTCTTTTCGAAGATCTCACAAAAGACGATTGGCAAGAAAGAGCTGAGTGACCTACATGAATTTATGGTGAAGACACAAAACCAACTGGAGATGTGTCTACCTCCTGCTTTTTTGATATAATGCCACATCTCATGATTCACATGGTTCATCAGATACAGGCGCTAGGCCCTTGCTACTTGCATGAAATGTGGTCCTACGAGCGGTTCATGTCGGTTCTAAGTCGATACGTGCATAATCGAGCATACCTAGAGGGCTCCATGATAGAGGGTTACAGTACTGAAGAAGTCGTCGAGTGCTGTCAAGAGTACCTAAAAGTATAGAAAGGGATTGGTAAACTCGATTCTCGTCACAAGGGTAGGCTAGCTGGGAAGGGCACCAGTGGTAGAAAAGTGTTCATCGACCATGATTACAAAGAGGTGAGTCGGGCGCATTACAGTGTCCTGTAGAGTACACAACTGATGCAACCGTACATTGATGAGCACTTGGCTATCATGATGGTGGAGAGAAATGGCCGTCCAAATGATTGGGTCATGAAACAACACAAGCAACGACTAACTACATGATTGAAGGACCAAAACATACCGCCTAGAGAAACCATAGACTCTATTACCATCAGTAGGTTGGTGGAGGGGCCATCGAGACAAGTAACATCTTGGAATGCTTATGACATCAATGGGTATATGTACTATACCCACGCAAAGGATAGTAAATATGTGAACCAAAACAGTAGCGTTCGAATAGAGGCTCTCGATGGATTAGGGTGAAAGATCCAATACTTTGGCATCATTGAAGAGATATGGGAACTTGACTATGGAAGGGATATAACGGTGGCCCTGTTTCGATGCCGCTGGATCAAACAACACCAACTGAACGAGATCGGATTGAGAGTCCTAGACCTCGAAAATCTAGGCTACCAAGATGACCCTTGGGTGCTCGCTTCACGTGTCACACAAGTTTTCTATATGTCTGACCCACAAAGTAACCTCCCCCCGAAGAAGAAGACAAAGCACGTGGTTACCTCTGGGAAACAGCACATTGTTGGAGTTGATGGCGTGGACGATGTTGAAGCTTACAATAACTACGATGAGATGCCGCTATTCATAGACTTTCCTAAGAAGATCAGTGTTGTGGAAAAGAACCTCCCCAAAGACATATTGCCATGGGAATGAAAATGTGTTACGGGGAAAGTCGTTACAGCGGGCTAGCTAGTTGTTGAACGTGGAGTGTTTTTATGTAAGTGTGTGTTTGTAAGACTTCATTTATGGTGTGAGACTATATATTTATGTACGTGTGTAAGACTACATATTTTTGTATATGTGTGAGACTACATTTATACATGTGTGTGAGACTACCCTTTGCAATATCCAGATGAGTCTATTTGAACATCCACTCTATTACTACTAAAACTTTATGAAATCACTTAACACTTTATGAAATGAAGAAATAAAAGTAGGAGATCTTGACGAGTTATATAACTTTTATATTCATCACCTTTACAGCTGAAATGATTTTTTTTCCTAAAATTTTCTAAAATCTTGCCCTATTAAGTTAGTGTGTTGATTTGGTCATTCTTTTCATTTGACAAAGTTTGAGTACTTCAAATTTTCAAATTTAAAAAAATAACAAGTTTGAACAAGATTTTCAACCATTAAATGATTTCAGCTGAAAAAGTGATGAATACCAAAGTTGTATAACTCATCAAGATCTACAACTTTTATTTTGATCATTTCTTCATCTGACAAAGTGATATTAAACATTGTTCACAAATCAACATGTTTCTTGTATAGTTCAGGAAACTATGAGTCATATGTGAATTTATGAACAATGTTTACTAACTTTGTCACATGAAGAAGTGACCAAAATAAAAGTTGTAGATAGTGATGAGTTCAACAACTTTTATGTTCACGACTTTTATTGTTGAAATCATTTAAGGTTTCAAAATCTTGTTTGAAGTTGTCAATTATTGAAATTCAAAATTTCAACTATTCAAATTTGGTCAAATGAAAATATGATTAAAATAAAAGTTGTACATATTGATGAGTTCTACAACTTTGGTATTCATGAGTTTTTCATCTGAAATCATTTACTCTTTCAAAATATTGTTTCAAGTTGAAATTATTTGAATTTCAAAATTTGAATCGTTCAAACAAAGTCACATGACAAGATGACCAAAATAAAAGTTGTATATGTTGATGAGTTATACAACTTTTATGTTTACAACATTTCCATTTTATTTCATTTAATGTCATAAAATTGTAGTCGAAGTTTTAAAATTCAAATTTTTAATTTTTGTTTTTTTTTCTATATTGTTTTGACTACAATTGTTAATATATATATTTCTTCATATATAGAATAATTAAAAATATTATATTTGTGCATATACAAAATTATTTTTATATTACTTTTATTTTGATCACAATTGTTTTATATATACACAATTGTTTTTATAATACAGAATTAATAATTTAAAAAAATAAAAAAATATTTGTAGGGGCGGTTGGATCAGGAACCGCCCCTACAAATGCATTTGTAGGGGCGGCTAGATCAGGAACCGCCCCTATAAATTATCCCGACTATAAAATAAAGGGTGCACAGGTGTTGTCTGTTGTTGGGCGCTCTCTTCTCCTCCGACGCCGTCAGGCTGCCCCGCCGACGCCGCCTCCCGGACCCGCGCACCTGCTCCTCCCCGTACCCGCACCCCCTCCCGCCTGCTCCTCCCCGCCCTAGGATTTCTACGCGTGCCTGCTCCTCCCCGCACCCGCGCGCCTCCCTAGGGTTTCCACCGACGGGTGGCCTCCGCGCACCTCCACCGGCGGCCGCCGGCGTACCCGCGCGCCCCCTCCAACGGCTGGGCGAACCCCAAAGAATCGCCACCTCTTCACCGGCGAAGATCACCCACTAGGTATGTTTAGCATCCCTACAAAATATGAGTATACTTGTTTGTCAGTAATATGACACTAAGAGCCAGTTTAGTTCCAAATTTTTTAGCAAAATGGGCACTGTAGCATTTTCGTTGTTATTTGGCAAATAGTGTCCAATCATAGTCTAATTAGGCTTAAAAGATTCGTCTCGTGGATTTCGTCTAAACTGTGTAATTAGTTTTATTTTTTATTTATATTTAATACTTCATGCATGCGTCTAAAGATTCGATGTGACGGGGAATGTGAAAAATTTTGCAAAATTTTTGGGAAACTAAACTGGGCCTAAGTAGTGAAATGAAGTGAAAGACTGGCATCCCAAATTCTTCCAACGATAATTATTGCAATAGTGAAATGAACAGTTCGCCCAGTGAACAACAGAAAACCAAGTGAAAGTAAATGGAACTTGTAGATGCTGTGTGTTTACCAAGTACGTAGCTGGTACTGAAGAAAAATATGTCAACCTTATCTGCGAGAGGCTTTTTCTTGGGGCTATGTATATAGACCCTAGGATGTCAACTCTATGAGCATATTTTGAAATCCACTGCTGCAATCCTTTTTGCTTTGAGTTTTATTTCATCAGTATGTGTGAGGATATTGACCTGTTCAAGAAATAGAAATAGAAAATAAAAATTATGTGTGATGATATTGACCAGTTCAAGCAATAGGAATTAGAAAGTGGCATGACACAGATGAAACTTAACCAATAAACAAAAGAATAATAGAAAAAGAATCACCAATGAACAGAAATGAAACCAGGAACATTAAGCTGGCAGATATATATTCTTGATAACTGAGACATTGTATCTAGATTTTCCAGAACTATGGTCAGCCAAAACTGCCACTAATTATAACTGGCATTAAGCCACTACAATAACAGATGCAGCTACAACAACACCAAATTCAGGACTTCAAGCAGTTATTGCCTAAACTAGTGTTGTAGCTCTGTAAAATTCAAATGTTGTTAAGTCCTTAACAAGGCAAGTCTTTATTGTTGAGTTGCATATCAATGCCAAGAAGCATATGCAAAACTGTATATTTACTGCATCAGACATATCGCAGTGAAGCTTGGTGACAGAATCACCAATTCCCAACTCTTTGGAAACACCATATGCAATATAAGTCTTTGGACCAAGGTCTGGCTTATTAATACCATCGGGAAGCTTTACTGCCAGATTAAGAGGGTCACATTTAGGATCTGTGTAATCGCGAAATGGCAACGCAGACATAAACTCTGCACCATGTCTAGGCAGCCGCTCCTCAAAAGAACGATGTGGTGGCCAATCTTTAAGCTTAAGTAACAGGGGCAAATCGTCTGGACCAACAAGCCCACGTGAATACCCCGTAAAAAACATATGAATGTTTACATCAACCTGCATTCAGAGTACATGAAAGTAACATTAGTTTTTAGAAGTTTCATTTCGGAAAGTCGTATCATTTCCAGCTAATAAAAGTCACGAGAATTTTAGAGGAAATAATTCTAAATTCATCAATAAGCTATATATTTTTGAGTTATGTCTATCTCTCAGTGTCTGTCTCTCTGTTTTTCTCTTTGTGTGCATTGTTTTTGACAGCTGCTCTTTTTTTTTGGGATCTCCGCTGTTGCTTAGAGTTGCTTAGAGTTGATAGCTGCTCCTTTGTTACATCATCTGTCATTAGTAAGATCGAAAAGTTGCCAGGGATTCCATGATGTATGTATGGCCTATTTTATCAGCCATCATTTATCAGTTGTTATTAAGCAGCTGCTCTATTTGTTTTGGCAAGCTGGTGCTGTTGTTTTTTTTGCTTACATAATACTAGTGTGTAGTGGCTGCTGCTGCTACTACTACCACTACTACTCCTACCACTACTCCTACTCCTACTCCTACTCCTACTACTCCTCCTCTTACTACTCCTATTACTCCTCCTCCCTGTACTACTACTCCTACTACTCCTCCTCCTCTTACTACTCCTACTACTACTCCTCTTACTACTCCTACTACTCCTCTTACTACTCGCTACTCCTCAGTGGCTGCTGCTCTTACTCTACTACTACCACTCTACTGCTACACTTACTCTACTCTACTACTTTCTACTTACTACTACTACTTGCTACTCCTAAGTGGCTGCTGCTCTTACTCTACTACTAAGACTCTACTGCTGAAAGGTCCTAATGGCTAGAGGGGGGTGAATAGCCTAATAAAATTTCTACAACAACACTTAACAAATTGTTTAGACAATTATGAGGCAAAGCGAGTGTTGCGCTAGCCTACTCAAAATGCAAGCCACCTACCGCAATTCTTGTTTAGATAGAGTTTATCCACACAATGCCAAAGGCACTACCCTATGTTAGTGTGCTCTCAAAGACTAACTAAAGAGCCACACCAACCAAGCAAACAAGCTCTCACAACTAGTTACACCAAAGAGCTTGACAACTAGTTTGAGATAATGTAAAGAGAGTGATGAAGAAGGTTATACCACCTTGTCGAGGAAGGAACCAATCAATCACAAAGATGAATAACAATGAAGACCAATCACCTCGGAATCAAATGATGAACACAATGATTTTTACCGAGGTTCACTTACTTGCCAGCAAGCTACTCCTCGTTGTGGCGATTCACTCACTTGGAGGTTCACGCGCTAATTGGCATCACACGCCAAACCCTCAATAGGGTGCCGCACAACCAACACAAGATGAGGATCACACAAGCCACGAGCAATCCACTAGAGTACCTTTTGGTGCTCCGTCGGGGAAAGGTCAAGAACCCCTCACAATCACCACGATCGGAGCCGGAGACAATCACCACCTCCGCTCGACGATCTTCGCTGCTCCAAGCCGTCTAGGTGGCGGCAACTATCAAGAGTAACAAGCAAAATCCGCAGCGAAACACGAACACCAAGTGCCTCTAGATGCCATCACTCAAGCAATGCACTTGGATTCACTCCCAATCTAACTATGATGATGAATCAATGATGGAGATAAGTGGGAGGGCTTTGGCTAAGCTCACAAGGTTGCTATGTCAATGAAAATGGCCAAAGTTGCGAGCCATAGCTGGCCATGGGGCTTAAATAGAAGCCCCCATGAAATAGAGCCATTGTACCCCTTCACTGGGTACTGATCGGGGTGACCGAACGCTCTGGTCCAACTGACCGGATGCTGCTCCTCAGCGTTCACGTGTCTCCTGCGTTCAATGGCGGGCACGTGTCTCCTGCGTTCAATAGCGATCGTTTGATCTCAACGGACGAAATGTTGACCGGACGCTCCGATAGAGCTGACCGGACACTGTACCCTTAGCGTCTGGTCGTTTACAGTAAGGGTCCAAAACATGTTTTTGCCGATCGGACGCGTCCGGTCATGCTTGACCGGACACAGCCCAGCGTTCGGTGCTTAACCCTAATCACTATACATCCGACAACTTGACCGGACACTGTTCCTTAGCGTTCGGTCGCTTAGTGACCCAGCGTCCGGTCACACTTGACCTCTTGCTGTGCTGACCGACAACACGACCGGACGCAACCCTTCACCATCCGGTCACTGAGCGACCCAGTGTTCGGTCATTTGACCGATGCCGGCATCTCACTGTTATACATGACCGGACGCGCCAGTCCTCAGAGGTCCAGCGTCCAGTCACTGTATAACCAACGACACTTACTCGTTTTCACTTCTAACTTCTCCACCCTTGCTCAAATGTGCCAACCACCAAGTGTATCACCTTGTGCACATATGTTAGCATATTTTCACAGACATTTTCAAGGGTGTTAGCATTCCACTAGATCCTAAATGCATATGCAATGAGTTAGAGCATCTAGTGGCACTTTGATAACGGCATTCCGATACAAGTTTCACCCCTCTTAATAGTACGGCTATCAAACCTAAATGTGATCACACTCTCTAAGTGTCTTGATCACCAAAACAAAATATCTCCTACAAATTATACCTTTGCCTTGAGCTTTTTGTTTTTCTCTTTCTTCTTTTCAAGTTTAAGCCCTTGATCATCACCATGCCATCACCATTGTCATGCTATGATCTTCATTAGCTTCTCCACTTGAAGTGTGCTACCTATCTCATGATCACTTGATAAACTAGGTTAGCACTTAGGGTTTCATCAATTCACCAAAACCAAACAAGAGTTTTCAATCTCCCCCTTTTTGGTAATTGATGACAACCCGTATACAAAGATATGAATTAAAATTCAATTGAATCCATGTTGCATGTCCAAGCATATTTACCATGTGTAAAAGGATATGGACAAGTTTCATGAATCCTATATGGTAGCAATTGCTCCCCCTACATATGTGCTAAGAGTTTGGATTGTAGCTTGCACATATGATTAGATAGGAAATGTAGGAGTCAAAGTCTACCAAATGATGCTAAGGTATAAGAGATGGACCTTTGAAGTGTGATACCAATTGGAGTGCACCATTATACCATCCTTAGCACCATTAGTAACTAGACAAACATAAAAAACTAGAATACCCCATGAGATCAACATTATAAACAAGGGTCTAGTTTCCATAACATGAATCATGAGTCTAGTTACTTTAACCTATACATGCTAGTATTTTATTTCATCATTTAAGCCTATGACTAGCATTACACCACACAAGCATGGATATTTGAATTTAAACTTGTGCCATGCAAGCAAGCATATGAAATGCACATTCAAATGCTCCATACAAGTTCATGAGCTTGCTCCCCCTACTTGTGTGCTCAAAATTTTAATTTGATCCCCTTTCTTTGTCATATTTCTCCCTTTATGTGAAATTCTCTTTTGTCTTTTCTCTCCCCCTTCACTATCTTTGTACACTAATTTCTCCCCCTTTGTACTAATATCTTTGTTTCTCTCCCCCTTTGTCATCAATGACCACAAAGGTTTAAAAATATAGATACGTAGAGATTATCAATGTCAATCAATGGGGTGAGGATCATATTCCCAAATTTGGTTCAAACTATAATATTTGCCAAAGATATTTAACTCGGTTTGATCCAAGGACAAGCTTCTTCACACCTCCAAATAAGGGTTATCTTGTACCATGTTGAGTTAAACACTTATAGTTCATTTTCTAGATTAAACACTAGGTTTACAAGCCCACAAACATGTTATATGCTATCAGTAGATCAAGTCAAGCAAAGAAGCAATAGTGATACCATATAAATATCAAATTCATTTGATTTTCATGAATGAGCCTAATAAGTAGGTCCTAATGAAATGAGGAATGACTAGATGTACTAAACATGTCCTTAGCAAGGATGTATGTCATGCCAATCAACTTTTACCTTTGATAGCTCGAAGGAGAGGCATGTCATGTAAGTGGGGGGGGGGGGGTGCATCAACACATATTTGAGAAATCCAATATGTTCAACTCATTCCTTAGCTTGCAAAGCCTTTTCTCATCCAATGGCTTGGTGAATATATTGGCAAGTTGATCTTCGGTGCCCACACTCTCAATGCATATGTCCCCTTTTTGTTGGTGATCTCCTATGAAATGGTGGCGGACATTTATATGCTTTGTTCTTGCATGTTGAACCAGATTATTGGTTAGCTTGATTGCACTCTCATTATCACATAGCAATGGCACTTTCTTGAACTTGATTCCAAAGTCATTCAAGGTGGTCTTCATCCAAAGAATTTGTGCACAACAACTACCGGCGGATATGTATTCGGCTTCGGCGGTTGATAATGCAACACTATTTTGCTTCTTTGATGACCATGAGACAAGTGATCTTCCCAATAATTGGCATGTGCCCGAGGTGCTTTTCCTTTCAACCTTGCATCCCGCATAATCCGAGTCGGAATAACCAACTAGCTCAAACTTAGCTCCTTTGGGATACCATAAACTAACATTTGGTGTATGCTTCAAGTACCTCAATATCCTTTTTGTAGCCTTCAAATGACTTTCTCTTGGTGAGGCTTGAAATCTTGCACACATGCATACACTAAACATGACATCCGGCCTTGATACGGTCACATAGAGTAGGCTTCCAATCATAGACCGATACAATTTTTGATACACCATATTTCCACTTGCATTACTATCCAAGTTGCCATTGGTTCCCATTGGTGTGCTAATGGCTTTACTTTCACTCATGTCAAACTTCTTGATCATGTCCTTGATGTACTTGCCTTGACTTACAAATGTACCATGTTTCAATTGCTTGATTTGAAGACTAAGGAAGTAACTCAATTCTCCAATCATGGACATCTCAAACTCATTAGCCATCATTTTTCCAAACTCATCATAAAAATCTTGATTGGTTGATCCAAATATGATATCATCAACATAGATTTGCAACACAAATAGATCTTTTCCTATCTTCTTGATGAAAAGAGTGGTGTCAACCTTACCCATTGTGAACCCTTTAGAAAGGAGGAAGTCCCTCAATCTCTCATACCATGCTCTAGGTGCTTGCTTCAAACTATACAAAGCTTTCTTCAACTTGTACACATGGTTGGGCTTCTTGTTATCTTCAAAACCGGGAGGTTGCTCAACATATACTTCTTCATTGATGTAGCCATTGCGAAATACACTCTTAACATCCATTTGATAGAGCTTGATGTTGTGGGCACAAGCATAGGCTAGCAAGATTCTAATTGCTTCCAATCTAGCAACCGGGGCATATGTTTCTCCAAAGTCAAGACCTTCAACTTGTGTATATCCTTGTGCTACCAATCTTGCTTTGTTCCTTACTACTATCCCATCTTGATCTTGCTTGTTTCTAAAGACCCATTTGGTTCCAATCACATTGTGTCCCTTTGGTCTTTCTACCAATTCCCATACTTGATTTCTTATAAAGTTGTTCAATTCTTCATGCATAGCATTCACCCAATCAATATCCTTCAAAGCTTCATCTATCTTCTTTGGTTCAATGGATGACACAAATGAGAAGTGCTCACAAAATGATGCCAATTTTGATCTTGTTTGCACACCTCTTGAAATATCTCCAATGATAGTGTCCAATGGATGATCTCTAGCAATACTTGGTTGGAGCAATGGAACTTGATTGCTTGTACTTGCATGATCATTGAGTTGAGATGATGTACTAGCCACTTGATCTTGATCAATATCATGGGAGCCACTTGCACTAGCTTGATTTGTATCATCTTGCTCATTTGAGTTAGAGAGTACTTGCACTTGATCATCTTCATCATCATTTACTTGCCTAGGCCTCAATTCACCAATATCCATGTTCTTCATGGCATTTGAAAGTTGAATGGCTCTAACATCTTCCAAGTTCTCATTCTCTACTTGTGAACCGTTGGTTTCATCAAATTCAACATCATGAACTTCCTCAAGAGTACCACTATCCAAATTCCAAACTCTATATGCTTTGCTTGTAGTGGAATAGCCAAGTAGGAATCCTTCATCACATTTCTTGTCAAACTTGCCCAATCTAGTGCCTTTCTTCAAGATATAGCATTTGCAACCAAAGACCCAAAAATATGCAATGTTGGGCTTTCTACCATTCAAGAGCTCATATGGTGTCTTCTCTTTCAACTTGTGACAATAGAGACGGTTGCTACAATAGCAAGCCGTGTTGATAGCTTCGGCCCAAAAGGATTGACTCACATTGTACTCACTAAGCACCGACCTTGCCATATCAATGAGTGTCCTATTCTTTCTCTCAACAAGGCCATTTGATTGTGGTGTGTACTTGGCCGAGAATTGATGTCTAATTCCAAATTCATCACATAACTCATCAATTCTAGTATTCTTGAAATCACTACCATTGTCACTTTTAACTCTCTTGATGGTTGTTTCAAACTCATTGTGAATGCCTTTGACAAATGATTTGAATGTTGCAAATACATCACTTTTGTCCACTAGAAAGAATACCCATGTGTATCTAGTGTAGTCATCCACTATCACAAAGCCATATTTGTTTCCACCGATACTAGTATATTGTGTTGGCCCAAACAAATCCATGTGCAATAACTCAAATGCTTTACTAGTGCTCATCATGCTTTTCTTAGGATGGGTGTTTCCAACTTGTTTGCCGGCTTGACAAGAGCTACAAAGCTTATCCTTTTCAAACACAACATCTTTCAAGCCTTTAACAAAGTCATGCTTAACCAATCTATTCAATTGTTTCATTCCAACATGACCAAGCCTTCTATGCCATAACCAACCCATGCTAGACTTAGTGAACAAGCATGTAGATAATCTAGCTTCACTAGCATTGAAATTAACCAAGTATAGATTCTCATATCTAAAGCCTTTGAAGATCAAATTAGAGCCATCTACACTTATGATCTCTAAATATGCATTTAAATCCAAGATCACACAATTGAGCCACGGATAGCAAATTGAAGTTCAAGCTCTCTACTAGCAACACATTGGATATGCTCATATCATTGGATATTGCAATCTTACCAAGTCCTTTGACCTTGCCTTTGCCATTATCACCAAATGTGATACTATCATAACCATCATTGCCATTGGTGTTGATTGAGTTGAACATTCTTGCATCTCTGGTCATGTGTTGAGTGCACCCACTATCAAGAACCCAATGCCTTCCTCTGGCTTTGTAATTGACCTACAAAAGAAGATCAATTCTTTTTAGGTACCCAAACTTGCTTGGGTCCTTGAAGGTTAGTAACCAAGCTCTTTGGCACCCAAATGGCTTTCTTCTTTGAGCCCATCCATGGTTTGCCAATGAACTTAGCCTTCACACCATTTGTACCCTTAGTAAGCATATAGCATGAATCAAGCTTTATGAAGGACACATTAGCATTTTTGCTCTTGTTGTTGCATTCATGCTCTTTGTGACCCACTTGCTTGCAACTAATGCAAAACCGACCATTGTTCTTCACAAAACTAGTCTTGTGAGGAGCAAAGGCAGCCTTGCCTTTCTTGGGGGTATAGCCCAATCCCTCTTTGTAGAGAGAAGCTCTTTGGCTACCCAAGCACATAAGCAAGCGGTCTTCACCACCATAAGCCTTAGCTAAGGTGTGAGTGAGCTTAGTGACCTCCTTCTTGAGGTTCTCATTCTCAACCACTAGTGAGGCATCACAAGTGAGACCATCACTACTAGATGAGGTAGAAGTGGAAATGCTACAAGAAGGGTTAATAGGAGCAACAATGATAGGCATAGATAGTGATTCATCAATTATATCACAAGTTAAACCTACATTGCAAGTTTTAACATGCTTCTTTTTATTTTGCTCATCAAGCAAAGAGGAATGAGCTTTTTCAAGCTTCTTGTGAGCCTTGCCAAGCTTCTCATGGGCATCCTCTAGCCTCTCATGAGATGCATTGAGCTCATCAAAGGCTTGCTTAAGGGCTTTTATTTCCTTACACAAGCTTTTGCATTCCCTTCTCTTGATGTCAAAGTGTTCTCTAGCATCTTCTATCATGTCATATAATTCATCCTTAGTAGGTTCATCATTATCACTATCACTATCATTTTCATTTTCATGTTCATTATCATCATCATGTTCTTTATCACTTTCATCATCACAAGATTATACCTTAGTGGCCTTAGCCATGAAGCATGATGAAGAGTCAAAGAGAGAAGGCTTCTCATTTATAGCAATGCTTGCAAGAACCTTCTTCTTGGTGGTCTTGTCATCATCACTATCATCATCATCACTTGAGGAAGCATCACTATCCCAAGTGACCACATATGAACCACCCTTCTTCTTCTTGAAGGTCATCTTGTCCTTCTCTTTCTTTTCCTTCTTGCCCTTCTTCTTGTTCTTCTTCTTGTCATCATCATTGTCGCTATTGTAAGGACATTGAGCAACAAGATGATCTTTGCTTCCACACTTGAAGCACCTTCTTGACTCTTCTTTGTTCTTGGATGAAGACTTCTTTCTTCTAGCATGGTAGCCATTCTTCACCATGAACTTGCCCAATCTCTTAACAAAGAGAGCCATCTTCTCATCATCATCATCATCCCATGAATCATCCTCTTCACTTGTTGATTCTTGCTTTGCCTTGCCCTTGGATGATGTGGCCTTGAATGCCATGCTCTTCTTCTTCTCATCTTTCTTCTCCTTCTTTTCTTCCTTCTCATCATCATCTCTATAGGCATCATCAGTCATGATATCTCCTAAGATTTGGTTTGGTGTCATAGTGTCCAAACCGGTCCTTACTAGCAAGGTGACCAACATGCCAAATCTTGCGGGTAAACATCTCAAGAACTTATTGGAGAAGTCCTTGTCCTCTATCTTCTCACCAAGTGCATTGAGATCATTGACAATCACTTCCATCCAATGAAACATGTCCGGCACACTCTCATCCTCCTTCATCTTGAAGCTTGCAAACTTCTCCTTGAGAATGTATGCCTTTGCACCCTTCATAGCTTGAGTGCCCTCAAATGATTCTTCCAACTTCTTCCAAGCCTCATGAGCTCTCTCAATGTTCTTGATTTGCTCAAAGGTTCTCTCATCCAAAGCATCATGGATGGCACTAAGAGTAATGTCATTGTTTTGGAGAGCATTTCTTCGGCGGCGGTGGGGGCATCTTCATTTTCAATCTCAATTTTTGTTTCTACCACCTTCCAAATCTTCCTATTGATTGACTTGATATATGTTGTCATCTTAGCCTTCCAATAGGGATAATTTGAGCCATCAAATTGGGGTGGCTTCTTGGTGTTGTTGATTTGAGCCATTTTTACACCGAAGGTTGTTAAGCCTCAAATCATGGTGACCTCGGCTCTGATACCACTTGAAAGGTCCTAATGGCTAGAGGGGGGGTGAATAGCCTAATAAAATTTCTACAACAACACTTAACAAATTGGTTAGACAATTATGAGGCGAAGCGAGTGTTGTGCTAGCCTACTCAAAATGCAAGCCACCTACCACAATTCTTGTTTAGATAGAGTCTATCCACACAATGCCAATGACACTACCCTATGTTAGTGTGCTCTCAAAGACTAACTAAAGAGCCACACCAACCAAGCAAACAAGCTCTGACAACTAGTTACACTAAAGAACTTGATAACTAGTTTGAGATAATGTAAAGAGAGTGATCAAGAAGGTTATACCACCTTATCGAGGAAGGAATCAATCAATCACAAAGATGAATAATAATGAAGACCAATCACCTCAGAATCAAATGATGAACACAATGATTTTTACCGTGGTTCACTTGCTTGCCGGCAAGCTACTCCTCGTTGTGGCGATTCACTCACTTGGAGGTTCATGCGCTAATTGGCATCACACGCCAAACCCTCAATAGGGTGCCGCACAACCAACACAAGATGAGGATCACACAAGCCACGAGCAATCCACTAGAGTACCTTTTGGCGCTCCACCGGGGAAAGGTCAAGAACCCCTCACAATCACCACGATCGGAGCCAGAGACAATCACCACCTCCGCTCGACGATCCTCGCTACTCCAAGCCATCTAGGTGGCGGCAACCACCAAGAGTAACAAGCAAAATCTGCAGCAAAACCCAAACACCAAGTGCCTCTAGATGCAATCACTCAAGCAATGCACTTGGATTCACTCCCAATCTCACTATGATGATGAATCAATGATGGAGAGAGTGGGAGGGCTTTGGCTAAGCTCACAAGGTTGCTATGTCAATAAAAATGGCCAAAGTTGTGAGCCATAGCCAGCCATAGGGCTTAAATAGAAGCCCCCACGAAATAGAGCTGTTGTACCCCTTCACTTGGCACTGATCGGGGTGACCGGACGCTCTGGTCCAACTGACCGGATGCTGCTCCTCAGCGTTCGGTCGCCTGATGGCGGCCATGTGTCTCCTGCATTCAACAACGATCGTTTGAGCTCAACGGTCGAAATGTTGACCGGACACTCCGACAGAGCTGACCGGACGCTGGACCCTCAGCGTCCGGTCGTTTATAGTAAGGGTCCAAAACATGTTTTTGCCGACCGGACGCGTCCGGTCATGCTTGACCGGACACAGCCCGGCGTCCAGTGCTTAACCCTAATCACTGTACCATCCGACAACTTGACCGGACACTGTTCCTCAGCGTCCGGTCGCTTAGCGACCCAGCGTCCAGTCACACTTGACCTCTTGCTGTGCTGACCGACAACATGACCAGACGCAGCCCTTCAGCGTCCGGTCACTGAGCGACCTAGCGTCCGGTCAGTTGACCGACGCCGACATTTCACTGTTATACATGACCGGACGTGCCGGTCCCTCAGAGGTCCAGCGTCCGGTCACTGTATAACCAGCGACACTTACTTGTTTTCACTTCTAACTTCTCCACCCTTGCTCAAATGTGCCAACCACCAAGTGTATCACCTTGTGCACACATGTTAGCATATTTTCACAGACATTTTCAAGGGTGTTAGCATTCCACTAGATCCTAAATGCATATGCAATGAGTTAGAGCATCTAGTGGCACTTTGATAACCGCATTCCGATATGAGTTTCACCCCTCTTAATAGTATGGCTATCAAACCTAAATGTGATCACACTCTCTAAGTGTCTTGATCACCAAAACAAAATAGCTCCTACAAATTATACCTTTGCCTTAAGCTTTTTGTTTTTCTCTTTCTTCTTTTCAAGTTTAAGCCCTTGACATCACCATGCCATCACCATTGTCATGCTATGATCTTCATTAGCTTCTCCACTTGAAGTGTGCTACCTATCTCATGATCACTTGATAAACTAGGTTAGCACTTAGGGTTTCATCAATTCACCAAAACCAAACAAGAGCTTTCAACCGCTACACTTACTCTACTCTACTACTTTCTACTTACTACTACTAAGTGGCTGCTCCTAAGTGGCTGCTGCTCTTACTCTACTACTACCACTCTACTGCTACACTTACTCTACTCTACTACTTTCTACTTACTACTACTACTTGCTACTCCTAAGTGGCTGCTGCTCTTACTCTACTACTACCACTCCTCTGTTTTTTTTGCTTATATACTGCTGGTTTGTAGTGGCTGCTGCTGCTACTACTACTACTCCTCCTCCTACCACTACTACTACTACTACTCCTCCTCCTACTCCTCCTCCTCTTACTACTCCTACTACTCCTCCTCTTACTACTCCTACTACTCCTCTTACTACTCGCTACTCCTAAGTGGCTGCTACTCTTACTCTACTACTACCACTCTACTGCTACACTTACTCTACTCAACTACTTTCTACTTACTACTACTACTTGCTGCTTCTAACTACTAACTGTTGGCTGCTGTTGCTTTTTTGCCAAATCTCCCAGGACTCGCCCAGGACTTGTTGTCCTGTCTTTTGCCATCAGCTGCTGCACTATGTTTGCTAAGCAGCTGTTGGTTTTTTTGCCAAATCTCCCCTCTTCTCTCCTCTCCTTTGTTTTGCTGATGATGAAATTGTCCATGTCCATACATTATATGGAATATGAGCTAATGATCAAGAACTTGTGAGGAACTTGGCATCATTAGCAGCCGGCCCTACATTACCTTCTCCTCTCTTCTTTGTTATGATGCCTTGATGCTCCAAGTTCAAGATCAGATGATGATTGACATGTTTCTGAGGCCTCTACCACTGCTACTACTTTTTTTTGATATATTGTTGTTTTATAGGACTACTTTGGTTTATAGCCCTTTTTGATTTCTTATACCTTCTCGCGTACCTAAAGCACACTTTCTTGCATCTATTAGAACAAAGCATGAAATAATGTCGTAGACACCAGACAGTGCAGCCCGATACCCCAAGCATGATGAGCACCCAACCTATGAGGAGCAAGCACTAGAGGACCAGCTAACTCAGGAGCAGTTCGATAACGAGTTAGAAAAGGATCTAGAAGTGATGCTTACTTAGGAGCAGTGTGACGAGGAGGAAGGGGGAGCAGAAGGAAGAGCAGGAGAGGCTACTGAAGGCGAAGAAGAAGAGGATGATGATGATGATGACTCAGAAGAGGGATATGTAAGTCCCGAGGATCCTTTCCCACGTGAAGCCTAAAGGAGGACAACAGAGGAAGATTTGGACAAGAATTTTGACCCAAACGAGGAGGTAGGGAAAAAGCCTTAGTTTGTAAATTTTGCTAAAGCTTTGGCTGTGTTACATTTGCTAACACTTTGACCTGTTGTATATACGGGTCCCTCTTGAAACTCAAAAAAGACGATGTCGACGTCCGCGACATCTCGCTGGACAAGACGAAGTACAGGAAAGGAGAGCAGAGGTAACAGCCACAGAGATGGATCATGATGCCTCTACTCCACAACCTCAAGACACAACCTCGACTACCAAGCCTAAGAGGAAATGAGGGGATAGAAAAGGAAATCTATATCTAGATAATGCATGCTATGTGATAACAGAGGTCGGGCCAGCAGGGGAGATCCTTGAGCCGAAGGAATTAAGAGGATGATTCCATAATGCGATCGGGGCCCTAGTAAGAGATAAATTGAATCCAGCAATCCCTAACTGGAAAGAGGTACCAGAGAACAAAAAGAATGAACTATGGGATAGGCAGCTGAAGCTCAATTTTAGATTTCTAGATGGTAAGCACGAATTGGTAAAAAAAATGCTATCAGGATGATGGGAGAGTCATTCCGACGTTGGAGGTCAGAGCTCAACACGAAGTATATCCAAAAGGGGTTAACTCCCTTCAACGAGTTTAGCAAAATAACTCCTAGTCAATGGGAGGAGCTCATGGCTCAGAAGACTTCATCGGAGGCATTGGAGCTCAGTGCTCGTAACACCGAGCTAGCGAAGAGGAACAAACACCACCATCATCTAGGCCCCGGTGGCTACTATGCCAAGGAAGAACAATTTAGGAAGATGGACGAAGAGGTCGTAGCTGCTGGGAATATCGATGTGACGAATTTGAAGGTACGCTCAAGGAACTGGATATATGCGAGGAGTATAGTATCATCCGGTAGTAATCTTAAGTTTGATAAGCTAGAGACGCAAGAGGCGGTATCAAGGATACTAAAATATGCTAAAGACAAGGAGAAGGGCTCATTCAATCCTTCTAGAGAGAGGGACGAGCTTAGCCTTAGCTTGGGAAACAAGGAGGACACAGGCTGCACCAGGGGGCTAGGGAAAAGGATGACCTAAAAGCAAGGATTCAAAGAGGACAGGCACATGTACAAGAAACATGGCCGAGACCGGGAGACTAGTCTTAAGCTCCAAGTGAAGGCTCTAGTTGTGAAGGCGCTGGAGGAGCAAGGACTATCTACGGAGCCACGGATATTAGTGACGCCACCGGGAGAACTGGCATTAGCTGGCAGCCCTCTGAAAGTTCCTAACAGCCAAGGTTCCACTGCAGCCACAACCCCAGTCGATCGCATATGGGAACCAACTAGTTGCACCTTGGTGTTTCTCAGCGGCCGGCAGAACACTGTGATGGAGGTGGCAACAGGTGTGGCACATCCTCCTGGTGGCTTACACCACAATAATAAGATACCGCCGGACTATACTAAGGTCGAGGTGCATACAGTGAAGCCCGAGTTCATGCAGTGGAGGATAGACTACGCAACTCCCAAGGGGCTGGTGTTACTCGGAGATGTTATGGGGCAGTTGATCCTCTAGCACAAACGGAACATTATATTGACTGCTTCTTCGTCGCCTTGTCCTCTCTCAAATTTGGAGCGAGTTGTTGAGGTCGGGGAGATATTTTCAGCGTCTCGTGACCCCCACATTCCTAAGATGCCACATTCTTCCCCGCCTCCTAGCGAGCATGTGCCTGATGAGATGCCACAACCTTCTCTAGCTCATACCGAGCAAGTGCATCATGAGATACCACAGTCTTCTCAACAAGCACAGTCGATACATGAACAACGAGTGCCTCCTGAAGAAGGTGATGCACAAGAAGATGAGGACGTGCCTGAATGGGAACTTCGAAAGAAGCATCCAATCACCATAAGGCCAGTTTATGTTCCGATCAAAGATGTCTCGTCGGTGTCCAAGTGGTTTTCCCATGACCAGTTCAAGCCTGAGAACCAAGTTAAAAAAGTCCCATCACAGGGTTTTGAGGAGGCCGTCACTAGCAAACTCCACCAAATTACAAAGCAGTATCCAAATGTTGATGCCATAGAATGGTCAAAGGATTGCCCGAAAACATATGAAAGAGGCAAGCCCTTCCTACGAAACCGGGACATCCAGTGCCTACCACTTGGAATGAGAAGGTTCCATGATTGGTACTTGTGTGTTCTCCCAACGAGCATAGATCTCATACAAGCATGCTTCCCCACCGGCACATTTGGAAGCCCAGCCAGGAAAATTGTCTTTGACTTCAATGACATGCACACATGCTTTCACCTAGGAGAAATGGAGATGAATCTAATTCGCACATGGTGCCTATAAGTCCTTGTCCTCCCGATATGATATGAATGTAATCTTTGAATTTTGTTGTAACTAACCCACGCCGTGATTTGTAGAATGGATGTGCACATTGTCAAACAAATGCCAAGTGTGAAAGTCGGGTATATAGACCCTCAAGCTATAGCACAAACAAATTTTAATTACCCTAAATGGTGGACACTGGATGCCAAAGACCTAGCTGCTGCAAAGACTCTTCGAGAGAAAGAGCGCATCCGTACGGTGAAACTAAGGGAAGAGTCCCTTAAGGTTGCGGCATACATTGCCATGGCTTTCAAAAATCTCCAACAACACTCTACTATATGGTTACCATACAACTTCGAGTAAGTTCAACTCTGTACTTAAAGCTTTGTTCGATGTATTTTATTCATTGCAAAAGAGCTTATCTAGTTCTATGATTAAATCCATGCAGCAACCACTGGATTTGAATAGCCATCGATGTCGGGAGGAGCATGGCATGGGTCTTTGATTCATTAGATAGGGACACGGTGACATACAAAGACTTCATATCGATTCTCAAGACGTATACATATCGACAATCCTCATTAGCTTATATGTTTTTATACATACTTGTAACATTCACTTTTGGATACTAACAAGTTGTATTTGCTAAAATAATTCGAAAAGGGCATTTAGGTTCTATGTCACTAATCATCATGGAAGGCATGATCCAGCAAGGAAGGAAAAGCTAGCTATAAAAACACTATGTGCGGTAAGTGTAACTTACTTCTTCAGTACTCCGTTACATGGCTGTCAAAAGCATTACTTAACATTTTCATATGCAAAACACACAGTACCCCAAGCAGAGGCCTAGGAGTGTACATTGTGGATACTATATATGTTCTATGATGAGTAACACCGGTGCCTACAGGAGACACCCCTTAAGGGTAAGTTTGAACCTCTTCACCCGTAGTATAAAAACTTCGTACATGGTATGAAATACTAAACCGAAACTTGTTCTCTTGTAGTGGAGAGAAGAGAAAGGAATGAAAAAAGACCCATAGAAGGATGACCAACTCTTAGAGCTCGTCGGCGACCTTTGCAACTTCATATTGGACCAGATTGTACACGTCAGAGGCGCCTACCATGATCGAGAGTCTGACTTAGGTACAAATCCCCAGTACCAACACCTTCGTGAGACTAAAAGGCTAGCTCTAGGATGTTGATAAGAATGTGTATGGAATTTGTATATTTAATGATGTATTGTATATATTCTTGTGAATTGGACTTGTAATTGTAGTTTATAGAATACTCTTGTGCTTGTAGTCGCGGTCGCGGGGCGTTCGGCAACGTGAACGCGGTTCGGAACGTTGGTCGCGGGGCGTTCGGCAACGCGAACGCTGGTCGTGGGGCGTTCGGCAACGCGAACGCGGTTCAGAACGTTGGTCGCGGGGCGTTCGGCAATGTGAACGCGGTTCGGAATGTTGGTCGCGGGACGTTCGGCAACGCGATTTTGAATTATAAATTTGAATTTTTTTGACAGAAAACGTACTGTAGGCGCGGTTCTAGATTGAACCGCCCCTACAAATACCTGTTTGTAGGGGCAGCTGGTACTCGGCTGGTACTATAGCCGCCCCTACAAATCGATTTGTAGGGGCGGCTGGTAATACGAGCTGCCCCTAGAAATCAATTTGTAGGGGCGGCTGGTAATACGAGCCGCCCCTACAAATCGATTTGTAGGGGCGGCCTGGGAACCGCCCCTACAAATGCATGATTTGTAGAGATGGTTCGGTAGGGATGGCTGGCCAAACCGCCCCTACAAATGGTTACGAGCCGCCTCTAAAAATCGATTCTGTAGTAGTGGAATAGTCTGTGATCTTAATATCACCCCGATCAGAGTGAAGAAATGGACAAATATAAGTCCAGTAGCTCAAAAACACTTTTTGATGCAATTAAGGTAAAGGCACGCTTACATATATGACCAGCGTAATTCCTCTCCTTTCCTTCACGAATCATGTATTATATTGACATATTGGTTTAACACGTATGTAGGACAAGTTTGAAAATGTAGATCCAAACATTGAAATTGATGTCTACAAAGATGAGATTATGCAACATGCTAGAGATCTATGGAACAATTGGCATGGAGACTTGAGTCGGCAATTTGTTAAGCCAGCAAGGAATATGCAACATGCTATTAAGAATTGTCCTAAAGGGATTCCAAAATCTGATTGGGAGTGGCTGGTCAATGAACATTTCTACAGCAAGGATTTCATTGTTAGTGTAAATCTTGTCGCTAATATGTTGACATCCCCTGTGATTGTCTTTAGTAAAGTTGTTTCATGAAATTGTAGGATAAGAGCAAGAGAAACTTTAAAATAGATCCAACTTGAAAATTCTTCATCACAGTGGAAGCAAACCGTACAGACAGATCATATGGGACAATGTATGTATATACTTGATTGCTCATTTGTTTCCCAATTATGAACTGTCATTACATATGTTCCAATGTTCTATCTATAATAGGGTGGCAAGGAAAAGAATCCTCTGACATTGGACACATTATTTTCTCTTACTCACACAAAGGGTGCACTTTTGTGGATTCAGAAGCCTCCAGCAAGCATGTAATGTTACAGTTCATATGGACATTTTTTGTTGAGAGTTAAATCAAAATAATTACAAACATATAGAACTCCTTTACTCACATGAATAATTACACATGTACTGGTATATGGCCCTAATTCTGATTGCATTGCTTCACTGGCAGAGATTGAGGAAGAAAGGTTGTTGAACCCTTCTCTTTCTAATGTGGATCCTATGGATAAGTGCTTCCCATCAAACAGGCGTGATCATGTTGTTGGTTATGGTGGTGGAATAAAAGCAAGAGACTTGCGGAGTCCTGTTGTTACCAAAGCTGAATTGATAGAAAAGCTTGCACAGTCAGAAAAAGAAAAACGAGAACTTCGAGAAGATAATCAAACACTTCATGAAGAAAATCAGATGATTACTAATCGAATGGAAGAATAATGGGCAGAATTGAAGCGTCATATGAGTGCTAATGTAGCCAACATGAATAAGAGTGATCAGTTGTAGGCATCTACACTCAGAAGATTATCTATATCTGATCTTTAGTTTTATTTCATTTCTTCAGTTGGTGATATGAACTTTTCAATTGGCAGGGACAAAGGTGATGACCAATATTACAAGCAAGACATGAGACTTATTCATGAGGAGGCATTTGATGGGATCATGCCTTCCAGCGTAGCTTACTGCTATTATAGGATAGATTAACTTCTTAGTTACACATTGTTAGTTTCCTGTACAGGGTTGATTACTTTTCCCCTTTGTTGCAAAGAACCATCGTGAACTACTGTGAGGCTGAACTGAATATGTTTAATGTTGAAAATTTATTCATTTTACATTCTTCTATATCTTGTGAAAAGATATTCAGTTCTGTATGTTGGAAAGTGGCTGCTGATGCTATAAAGTGATCTTTTAACTCCCTGCAAGTAGCTAATGTGAAAATATTAGCGATAAGAGTGATTGTTAAAACACTGTAAGTAGCCAATATAAAAATATTAGCGACAAAAGTGTGGTTGTCAATGTTGTAGAAGTGGTCGTTAATGCCCTAGAGTCTAGTGAAAAAAATTTAGCACCAACAAATGTGGTCGTTAATACCATATGATAGATGGTGTAAAAATATTAACAATGACAAATGTAGCCGTTTTTTATAGGAAAGTGGTCGTTAATTGAACAGTATTCACAACCACATATTGTCCCATCGTTGAAAAGTTAACGACGGGAAATTGTATGTGGTCGTTAATACTATTAACGAAGGAGCTTTTAACGACCATGGACGACCACATTTTTGTGGCCGTTAATAACTTTTAGTGACCACAAATTGACTTTTAACGACCACATCTCCCGTTGTTAATACCCCTTTTTCTTGTAGTGTCCTAAGACCATGGATCTTCCTTAAGGCATGCTGATGAATTACCCTAAGGGTAAACTAGGTCCTTCAGCAACTTTTGTGGCTACTAATGCTTTGATTACGACCAACTTAGTGAATTGGCAGGTTTTAAGGCTCCTTTTACTACTATAGCTTATGGGCCTGGCATACCTCCTGAGGGCACTGCTGAACCAAATCATGTTTCTCCCTATGTTTTTAATCGACATTTGAGCAGCTGGCAAGCAAAGCAAAATCACAAAAGCTCGGTTCGAAAATTGGCCAACCTAATGTGCGATCATCGGCTAGACTGACTTTTCATGTTGGGCATGCCGATCCTTCCCCAAGGTAAAGTGATCTTTCCAGAAGTTAAAGAGATTCTTACAGAGCAAGAAGCCTCAATGGCTAGAAGAATAAAAGAGAATCTTAGTGTTGATATTAGGGGCAATACTCTACTGGAAACTCGAATGCTCCAGTGGGTGATGAATTTTTCTGTGCTTTCTCAGTACACAGAAAAAGTAGTCATTAATGTGTCAGTTTCAAAAATCCCGACAGAAAAATACAAAAACTCATAGAAAAATTCAATTATTTTTATGTGCGTGACAATACACACAGAAAAATTATAATTATTCTGTCGGTTTTGCTGGAACGCACAGAGAAAATAGCAATTATCCTGTCAGTCATATATTACGCACACAAAAATTCAATCGCACACACCAGATTTAGGGTTGGCGCCGCCTCAGCTCCTTTTAGCCCGGTGAATAGCAAATGCATTATATAAAAAATAAAAAAACAAAAAATCCTAAACCTGAACCCACGCACATAACCACCCCGCCGCCTCTCTTTTCATTCTCACTCGCATGCCACCAGGCTATGGGCGGCCTCTCCCATCGACCAAGCCCTAGCCCCACCACCCCTCCCTTGCACCGCCCCAGATCTGCCTCTTCGTGGCCGGCCCTCTCGGCGCAGCCCCTCCCATGGCGCCGCCCCAGGTTCACCTCTCCGCGGCTGGCCCTCTCAGCGTGGCCCCTCCTATGCACCGCCAGCCGCCACCCCAGCCCGCCGACGGACATCGCCCCTTCCAGCACGGCCCCTCCCGTGTGCTTACCCAAGCCCGCTGCCGGTCGAGGCCTGTGCCAGATCTGCCGTCGACGCACCTGCACGCGACCTCCCTGCGCCAGATCCACCGGCGGTCTACAAGCGGCCTCCAGGGAGCAACCCGTCCTGGCGCTACCAGGTATGCTTGTCGCTTCTGTTCCTTTCCTTCGTGCAAAACTGAGCACGAACCCCAATTTAAGCTATTTAGTTATCTGTATTCGGAACGGATCTAATCTAACCCCAAGTGTAAGGTGATGTACTTTACTCCTCTACTCTAGTGTAAAAGATGATGTGTTATTCCTGATTTGGCTTACTAGTAAAGTAATATATTATAAAAATTGCTTTACTCAATCCGTTCAATTAGGACTATCTATGCTTAATAGATGTCCTAGAATATGACTATCTATGATTAAATATGAGTTGCTATCCCGCATGCCTTTCTGGATAATCTAGAATTGATGTGTAGCTTGACCAGAAAAAAATTAATGCCTTTATGAATAATCTGGAGTTCTTGTGTTAAGTGAAACAGAATAGCTAAAATTAATGAACAAGTCAGCATTGATGGTTTGACTCTCTGGACACATTAGTATTTGAGATTATTTCTCCTTTTTGTTATGCTGTGTAACACAAGACTTTTTGTGGCTTATTTCTGCTCATATTCTCAGTCTCCGTGCTCTGCTCCGCCACTATTTGAGGCTCCGTCTTTTCTCTACGAGTTGCTGGTAAGTCGTGCTTTCACAATAACACGTTTAACTTGCTCTCTTTGTTGCATGTGTGGCATTTGAGAATAGGCACTAGTAGAGAAACGACTTTTGATCCACTTCGAAATTTAGCTTTAGTCTCGGTATTTTTCGTGCCCGATACTAGAGAAACCTTTAGTCCCAGTTGGTAGCTCCAACCGGGACTAAAGGTCCCTGCCCAACGGCTACTGTGGCAGGCTTTTGCTGTAGAGGACCTTTAGTCCCGGTTGAAGCTACCAACCGGGACTAAAGGTTAACTTTTACTCCCAGTTGGTCCCTCCAACCGGGAGTAAAAGTCTACTCCTGGCTGGGGGCTCCGTCCGGGACTAAAAAGGGACCTTTAGTCCCGGTTGCTGTCTCTAACCGGGACTAAAGGTCCCCTCCTATATACCCCTTCTTCCTCCTCGAGTCCGAGCCACTTCGAGCTCAGTGTTCTTGCTTCATCGCCGGCCTCTCTTCTTCCTCATCGCCGGTAATCACAAGATTTTTTCGATTCCTCCATCGATTCTTTGGTTCTAAAGGTTACCAACTTTATACTCTCATGTTTCATCAGTAGCATATCTTATTTTGTGGACTAGATATATGTGTTTTTTTATGGTGGATTTTTTTTTATTTGTAAGCCATTTAAGCTCAAAATCACTTTAAAGTTTCCATATTTGGATGAAGGAAGGTTAAAGTAGTTATTCAAAACTAGTATTCAGCTTTCATTTCTAGCATGCATAGCACACTTCATGGTTTAGAGATATAGAAAATTTTAGAGTTTTTTTAATTTTATTTGTGTATAAAATGAGAAATTTTTATTATATTAAAAATGAGTATAGAGAGTAGATGGCAACTGCTTTCGGGTCCTCGGCCTCTCATCGGGTTCCAAAGCGACTGAGGCCGGACCTCCCTCTCATTGCATGCGGCAAGTGTGAGGAGAAGATTGTGATGGAGTACCGGGTGAGGAAGGAGTGTCCCAACAAGGGCCGTATCTTCTACAAGTGTCCAGATCGCAATGTGAGTTATTTTGTCGCATTTGATGATTATGGTTAATTTATACTTATTTTCATGATGATTGTGATTAAAGTTCTAATTTTTTGTTTTAATTTCAGTGGGATGGCACTGGATGTTCAGGCTGGTACTGGGAGGAAGAGTATGTTGAACACGTGCAAAACTCTCTTGTACAAGCGGCTACGGCGGCTGATGAGGCAGTGATCCTGTGGAAGAAGCCCATAGATGTTGAACAAACGCATGATCTATCTGTTTTAGTTGGGATTGGTCGCGAAATCCTTATGCTGCTGAAGTGCATTTTAGCTTTAGTTTTTAGTGGTAGTTGGGATTGTCTACATTGTAGCGAGACTTTCATAAATTAATACCTTGTGTGGTGGCATGCATGTCGTATAATTAACTAATTATGTTCTAGGTTTTAATATGGTATGTATGTCATGTAATGCTGATGAGCCGGTATTGGATGTACAATGCTGATCGCCGCTCCCAAGAGTTCATTGAGGGTGTGCATTCTTTCTTACGTGTGGCCGAGCCAAACAAACGTGATGGTTTCATGTGCTGCCCATGTGCTATATGTAAGAATTTGAAGGAATATGCTAGCTTAAGGAGTCTTCATTCACACTTGTTGAAGTCGGGTTTCATGCCAAACTATATTTGTTGGACGAAGCACGGAGAAATCAGGGTTGTAATGGAAGAAGGTGAAGAAGAACAATGGGACGATGATGACATTATTGCTGAATATGGTGCCTTCAATGATACTGCAATGGGGGAAGCTAAAGAAGAGGTAGGGGTAGAAGATGAGCCCGCTGATGATCTTGGTCAGGCCATTCGTGACGCACAAAGAGAATGCGAAAGTGAAAAGGAGAAGATCAAGTTCGAGCACATGCTAGAGGATCATAAGAAATTGCTATACCCAACTTGTGATGCGGGGCAGAAAAAGTTGGGTACCACACTGGAATTGCTGCAATGGAAGGCAAAGAATGTTGTATCTGACAAGGGATTTGGGGAGTTACTGAAAATCCAAAAGAAGATGCTTCCAAAGGATAACGATTTGCATGCCCGGTATGGCGAGGAAAACAGGTAGTCTGCCCTTTGGGAAGCAAAATAGGTAGTCTGCCCTTTGGGATTAGAAATCTAGAAGATACATGCATGTCCTAATGACTGCATCCTCTACTATGGCGAGGAGTACGAGAAGTTAGATGCATGCCCGGTATGTCATGCATCGTGGTATAAGATTAGGCTAGATGACCCTAGTGATGTTGAGGGCGAACGTCCCATGAAGAAAATCCCTGCCAAGATTATGGTATGCTCCTATAATACCACGCTTAAAATGTCTGTTCAGAAACAAAGACCATGCAAAGTTGTTATGATGGCACAAAGAAGACCGTAAGGTAGATAATATGTTGAGACACCCTGCTGATGGGTCCCAGTGGAGAGCAATCGATAGAGAATTCTCAGAGTTTGCAAATGACGTAAGAAACTTAAGGTTTGCTTTAAGTACGGATGGTATGAATCCATTCGGGGAGCAGAGCAGTAGTCATAGCACTTGGCCTATTACTCTATGTATCTACAACCTTCCTCCCTGGTTATGCATGAAGCGTAAGTTTATTATGATGCCAGTGCTCATCCAAGGCCCAAGGCAACCTGGCAACGACATCGATGTGTACCTGAGGCCACTAGTTGAAGAACTTCTACTTTTGTGGAATAGACCAGTTGTACGTGTGTGGGATGAGCACAAACAGGAGCACTTTGACCTACGAGCATTGTTGTTCGTAACAATCAATGATTGGCCTGCTCTAAGTAATCTTTCAGGACAATCAAACAAGGGATATAATGCATGCACGCACTGTTTCAATGACATTAAAGGTATATTTTTGAAAAAATGTCAAAAGGTCTGTGTACCTTGGCCATCGTTGATTTCTTCCTGTGAATCACCCCTAAGAAAGAAAGGCAAGCATTTTAAAGGTAAGGCAGACCACCAGACCAAGCCGAGCAACCGAACTGGTGAGGATGTACTCAATATGGTCAAGGATGTGAAAGTAGTATTTGGAAAGGCACATGGCAGCGAACCTGTTTTGAACGACACCGATGGTCACGCACCCATGTGGAAGAAGAAGTCCATATTTTGGGAGCTACCGTATTGGCAAGTCCTAGAGGTCCGTAATGTGATCGACGTGATGCACCTAACGAAGAATCTTTGTGTGAACCTGCTAGGCTTCATGGGTGTGTATGGGAAGCCTAAGGACACACTTGAAGCATGACAGGACCTACGATGTTTGAAAGAACGAGATAACCTGTATCCAGAGAAGATAGATGATGGACGTCATTACTTAAGTCCTGCCAGCTACACTCTTAGCAAAGAAGAGAAGGAAAGTATGTTTGAATACCTAGCAAGCATCAAGGTACAATCTGGATTCTCCTTAAATATAAAGGGTATAATAAATGTGCTAGAGAAGAAATTCCTAAACTTAAAGTCCCATGACTGCCACGTGCTCATAACACAATTGCTTCCAGTTGCATTAAGAGGAATTCTACCTCCAAATGTACGTCTAGCCACCGTGAAGTTATGTGCATTCCTCAATGAAATTTCTCAGAAGGCAATCGATCCAATGGATCTAGCTAAACTACAGAATGATGTGGTTTAATGTCTTGTCAGCTTTGAGTTGGTGTTCCCTCCTTGCTTCTTTAATATCATGACACACCTCCTAGTTCACCTGGTCAAGGAGATTAGCATTCTCGGTCCTGTGTTCCTACACAACATGTTCCCCTTTGAGAGGTTCATGAGAGTCCTAAAGAAATATGTTCACAACCATGCTCGACCAGAAGGAAGCATCACCAAGGGCTATGGAATAGAGGAGGTCATTGAGTTTTGTGTTGACTTTATTCTCGACCTTGACCCGATTGGTGTTCCTGAATCGTGACACGAGGGGAGACTAAGTGGAAAGGGGACACTAGGGAAGAAACCATATATTGGTACATAGGACAATTATTTTAATAAAGCACACTACATAGTTCTATAGAACTCCTCCTTGGTGGATCCGTATATCGAGACACATAAAGAGTTGCTTCGATCCGAGTTTCTAGGGAAGTCTGAAGCTTGGATTACGCGTTAGCACATGGAAACTTTCGGCGACTGGTTGCGAAAAGAATGTCAGGGTGATGAGAGTATTGATGAGTAATTGTATTTGTTGGCTAGGCAGCCATCGTGGTATATCCTCACATACAAAGGGTACGAGATAAATGGGAATACATTTTACACAGTAGCCCAAGATAAAAGGAGCACCAACCAAAACAGTGGTGTCTGCATAGATGCCACTGACCCTAATGGAAATAAGCAAACATATTATGGCCGCATAGAGGAGATATGGGAACTAAACTATGCACCTACTTTTAAGGTACCTTTGTTCAAGTGCCAATGGGTAAAGGCGACTGGAGGCAGGGTAGCAGTCGACAACCAGTATGGAATGACAACCGTGGACCTCAATAATATTGGGTACAAAGACGAACCGTTCGTCCTTGCCAAGGATGTGAATCAGGTGTTCTATGTCAAGGACATGTCTACAAAACTGAAGAGAGGGAAAAACAACAACGACCCAATCAATGAGCTAAAGCGCCACATAGTTCTTTCAGGAAAAAGAAACATCGTCAGAATTGAAGACAAGTCAGACATATCAGAAGATTATGAAAAGGATGACCGAATTCCACCCTTCACAGTGAACAAAGACCAAGCATCCAACTAAATTATGAGGACACTCCATGGTTACGGCGCGATCATAACCAAGGGATATACGTTAAGAAGAAGTTCACTACTGTGCCCGCTTGATATATATAGTGATGTTTAATAGTGTGTATTAGAGGTATTATGTAATAATTGTGAATTCAGAGATGTTTATTTGGTGTTTCCTTTTTTTTCTATGTTCAAATTAAATTTGTGTTTGATGGTGGGATTTCCAAGTCGCTTTTGGCCAATGAGTGATGAAAAAATGAAAAGATTTACGTTAAAATGATGTGAAAATAAATTTCCAATCGAAAACAAAAGTTTTAATGATTTAAATTAAACACTATATTTTTGCATTAATGAAATAGTAATTATTAATGACATTATGTTTCAATATTTATAAGAAAAAACAAAAAATGTTAGGTCACACAATTTTCCTATGTGCAATAAAGCAAAAGTAAATCCATATTCTTTTAAAACAATTTTATGCCTTGTATTTAATTTACTGTGCAATTAACAAGACTTTAACATTTTATAGAAAGAAATATATAAAAAACAAATGGAGCTTGAAACGGGCAGGAAGTGAAACTGCAGCCCAACTTTAGTCCTGGGTAGATCTACCACCCGGGACTAAAGGTGGGCTGCATTTTTTGTGGCCCGCCAAAATACACCTTTAGTGCCAGCTCGTAATACCAGTCGGGACTAAAGGTAACCTTTAGTCCCAGACGTTTATAGGAGCCAGGACTAAAGGTCCCTCTCATATATAAGGCGGCCGTTTCTTTTTCCTCCTCACTCTTCGTCTTCGTCGCCCATCGCCACTGCCGCCGCCGCCGCCCTCATCACCGCTGCCCTTGTCACCCTCGACATCTCTTCGCCTCCGCGCGATGGGCAACAGCGCCAGTGGAAGCACTGCCGCACCTTCCGCGTGCCCGAGCCCGATGCCGCAGCGGAGGAGCCGCCCAAGCCAACGCACCACCGAGGAGGAGGAGCCTCGGAGCCGGCGACGAGCCCCCCTCCCGTCCCACGGGTCTCATCTTCCCCGAGACCGGCGGACCCGAGTCCAGCGACACCGCTAAGGAGCACGAGCACATCTGCGTCGATCTAGACCCTGAGTTTGGCCACATGGTGCCCCGTCCACAAGCTGTCAGCTACCCCCTCGACAACTCCCCCGACGTCCCTGATGGTTGAGCCCGACGCCGAGGCGCACCGTGAGCTGGCATCGCCTAATTCGGCAACCGAACCGCGAATCTCCACCATCCCTACATCTGCACCAAGCCACCATGGTGACCACCTTTTCTTCTTATTACCCCTTTTGTAATCAGATGGATGCGTGTGCCGAGCCCTCGTGCCGACAATCTTGTAGTGGGATATGGCTCTTCGATTTTTGTTGCGTGATTTTGCGCTGAGCCATCGAGCTGGCTCTTGTGCGTGCTACGCCATGGCCATGGCGTGCTGCTCCACTATGCCATAGATCCATCTTCTTTCTTTGTGTATATGGGTACGCTGGTTGTGGAGCACCGCCATGGCCGAAATGTACCGTACCACTGCTGTTTTTGAAACTGGATTGAATACAAACGAATAATACGAATATCATAAGTACTAGGTAGCGTGCCCGTCTGTTTCTATGGGACAACTAAACTTTTGTACTAAAAACACACGGATCACACGTTAAGATAACAATACTGTAAGACATTAAACTGATATTTAATCCAAAAAAGCAAATTTATACTATTTGTATACCGAATCGTGGGTCAATTTTTATATATATCACTTGCCAATAAATATTTGTAGAAAATAAGAAATCAAAGTTATGCTTTGGAGACTTGAATTTTGAGTGTAGTTATTTAATTAATTTTAAGCACTTGACTCGATCTATTTTATAGATATATGGTTTTTATTTTTTATAGATATATCTAGTGGTGTAAAAGCTAGATGGCTGCCCCGAGAGACAACATGGATGAAGAAATGATGGATATTATCAACACCAGCACTCAATTTGCCGATGGTGACCAGCAGGATGTAGATGACGGGAGTCAATACCTGGCTCTTGAAAATAACCAAGAAAATATTGTGCAAGAAAATACTGGCGATGTATATATATTTGAATATTATATATATATATATATATATTTGAATATCTATCATCTATTATGTGTACACATGATATTTATTTATTCTTTTTTTATACGTAGCCCTCTGGATCGACGACCACAACAGCGAAAAGCAAAAATATTCGAGGCCCAAAAAAGCCATTGGAGGGGCGCTACATAATATCGGAATTCAATATCGAGACAGGCGAACCACTTGGTCCACATGCAAGGAAATTCATGCAACACTATGGGTACCTTGTAAGGGACAGACTTCCGATCAGTGCCCATGAATGGAAGCAAAAGATCAACGAGCCTCATGTTAGTTTTGTCTCTGATCTTGATAATAATTTAATTTGCGATGATATCCTTCAACATTTCATGTTGGAAGAGGATGATTATGATGATATCAACGATGATGAATTGAAGGAGCTAGTTCAAAAGTGGGCTATGAAGAAGATGGCCATACAATTCTAGACTTGGAAGAAATCCCTATACACGAAAATACAAAATACGTCAGGAAGAACCTAACGCCCAATTTCCATACCAGGGGCCCGCTCGTGAAGTTGAGGCCCTACTGGAATGATTTTGTAGAGTACAAGACATTGGAAGAGGGTGAGGAATGGGTGAGAAGGAACAAGAGAATGCCCGATAGAAGGTATACCACCATGGCATGGGATCAGGTGGCTACACGACTGCCATTCCCAAGTGGGAAAAAATGGAAGCGGACATTCTTGCCAAGGGTATCACACCAGAATCACACAAATGGCCCAAACGCACGAAGAATTGGTTTTCGCTCATGGGGGAAGACTGGACCTAGAGACCGGGAAGCTGGTTCATGGCCCAAAACTCGAAAGGGCAACAAAAAGATTTTCTTATGCTCTACAAGCTAAAGCTATTGGTGCGTTCAGGCCCAATAGAGAGAAGGATGAACTGACGTATGCCATCGGGACTGTTGAACACAGTGGCCGAACGAGAGGTTTAGGAGGAACATTTCTTGGGAGCATGGTTTCCCTAACAACAGAGATACCTATAGAAGCCAGCAAAGAAGGAAGGATGAGGAAGTAGCGTGGATTAGCAGGTTGGAGGAATATGTTCGTGAGTCACGGGAGGCGTTGCTTCAAGCACAGGAGTGCGAAAAAGACATGCAAGCTAGAATGCAGGACAAAATCATAAAGCAAGTGCAAATAGCAATGAGTGCCCAAAGGTAGGCATCAGATCCAGGAATCAACATTAATATTAGCCCCCCTGATCAGTTGAAAAGCAGTTGCGCTTCCACAGAGTTGCCAAATCAAGATGACGCAATGCTACGTTTCCCCGTGGATGACATCACTACACCATTTACATCATGTGAGCTACATATTCCAAAAGGGAATGCCACAATCATGGTGGCTCTTGGTGTTTTTTCTCCTCTAGATCCTACCAAGACACCAAGAATCCATGGGGCAATAATACCACTTGGATATGTTAGCGTCTCAGTGGATAGAGTTAAGAAAGGTTTTAGTGATCTGGCCCTTGACATTCTAGGAGGTGATGGGGAAAAGACTCTAGGAGAAGCAGAGAAGACATTTATACTATGGCGCAAGCGCTACATCATTATACCCGGGGTCTCTAGTCCACGGCCGCTTCCTCAACTTCTAGACAATAGGTGCGGACAAAAGTGAACGAAACAATTTTTTTACTAATTTTCTATTGACATGCATGATTAATAATAACATTTTTTATACCTAATTATTCTTTTTTGTACTCACACAGCAGGGGCTCCGCCAACCTAAGTCCAATTATTCAATCTCTAGATCATCATAGTGCTCCGGGCAATGATTATGCAACACCGCCACCGCCGCCACCTCCAAGGAGGTCTCCAACGCCTCCAAGGAGGTCTCCAACGGCTGCCCTACCTCCCTTGATGACCAAAAACTAGCCAGCTCCTAAGAGGTCTGCCCCACAAATGAAGCCGTTGGCCCACCAGCCGGCAAAGAAGAGAGCCTCCTCTAATCCAGTTATTCCCCAAAAACTATCTTACAAGAAAAGTGAAAAGAAATTAAATGCTACAGTACAAAAGATGTGAACAGTTTCTTCGAAAAAGTAAGAAAGCAATGAGAAGCGAGGGAGAACTCAGAGAAACCGTACTTCTACCTACCTCCAGATCTTCTAAGAAAGAAGGTAGACAAAAAAAAACAGGAATCTCAAAAGACGTTGCCAAAATCGGACTATGACCACTCTCTCACCAAGTCATTTGAGGCGGCGCAGAAAAAGACTAGAGCTAGGAAAGGTGTTGCACAACTTGGACAACAATCGCAACAATCAGTCCCCCCTCTTATCATTCGTAATGAATATGGTTCAAACTTAGACTTACTGGACGTCGATTTTGAGGACCTAGTTCGGTTTTATGAGGATACTGGTTTGGACCTTGCCCAAGTGCTCACTGAAGGACCATCTGCTCCGAAAGTGGATCCTTAGAAGAAATTTGAACATGGAAAGAGTCTATACAACCCTGAGGCCTTCGGTGAACTAGGTACGCAAATGTACCTGCTAAACAAGTGGTACATGGCGGTGTGTGAACGGGGAGAGAACTTTGTTTCTATCAGAGTTAGAAACCAACATTACTTCCATGGCGATGACGTTATATATGTTGAGTTTTTAGAATTACACCAACTATGCCACCTGGACTCTCTCGACAAAAGTCTCATTAGCTGCTATTGTCTGTAAGTGTGATTATTTTCTACTATTAAAGTGTGTATATATAAAGCTATATATATATATATAAATTATATATCCTCACACTATATTTTTATATATGCAGATATGAGATGACAGAACCCAGAAAGAGAAAGGATAATGATGTTGGTTTCGTTGATCCAAATGTCTTATTCAAACACCCTAATCCCCTGCCTGAATGGAAAGCTGAACTCGAGAAAAATCTCATGAGGTTCTTAGTGAACCAACAAAACAAGGACATACTCTTCCCCTACAACTTCAAGTGAGTGTTAAATAATTAATGTCGATCATATGGACATTTGTTCAATTATTTGCTTACCAATCGACTATTGGCCATATCGATGACCATCAATATCTAGTGATTGCTGCATATGTTTTTATACACAAATATGATCGACATTAACTAGATATATATATAGTTAATGTCAATCATATTTGTGTATAAAAACATATGCAGCAATCACTAGATATTGATGGTCATCGATATGGCCAATAGTCGATTGAGCATCTTAGACTCGTTAAGAAAAGAGCAAACAGAGTACCAAGACATGATAGATATTATCCAAGGGTAATTTGGTCTCTCTAGCGACTATATATACCCCGATCTCTTAACTGCAACAATTATTAAAGGCCAAATTAATTTTTTATTTTATTAGGCACAATGTTTGGAAAAGTTTCATCGAGGAACACCACATGAAACATTGCAAAGCACCACTGGATGTAATCGCACACAAAGTAAGTACTAGCTACATTTATATATATATAATTCAATTAACACCATGCATGCTTTCAATTCACCGGATCTTTTTTCTCGTAAAAGTGGGTTCTGAGGCAAGAACAGGGGACCAACTACTGTGGATACTATGTTTGCGAGTTCATCATGGCGTACGCAAAAAGAACTCCTGAAGAAATCCTCAAAGCATGTTATATAAATATATTCATATATTCACAATTTCTTTTATTGCTCATATATATAAGTAATCACGTGACCAACACACACACACACACACACACACACACACACACACACACACACATATATATATATATATATATATATATATATTAATACTTTTCCTTTAACTTTTATTGAAGACTCTATGGTTGAAGGAAAAAGTCATATGACGTGACCAACTGAAAGCAATTCAGGAGACCATAGTAGGATTTCTTAATGACCAGGTCTTAAACCCCGCCGACGAGTTCTACAATGACATGAATGAAACATGGAAGCCAAACCAGATGGAGTGAATTTGTTATCCCAAGGATATGATAGAATATACAATGCAAGCTTTATTTGTAATATGATGAGGACATGGCACCTTCGGATACGAACAATGATTATAAGGTGCCCTCGTTCCTACATTTGCATAGTGGCTTTTGTTATAATTCACTTGGTTCCACATGTACATGTCACTATTTGATTGTAGGTTCAAATGTGTTTCATAATGGAAGTTCATATGATGAGGACATGGCACCTTCGAATACAAACAATGATTATAAGGTGCGCTTGTTCCTACATTTGCATAGTGGCTTTGGTTATAATTCACTTGGTTCCACATGTACATGTCACTATTTGATTGTAGGTTCAAATGTGTTTCATAATGGAAGTTCATCAAAGTTAAACTTTCGGTTCGTCGATAGCCCGACAGTGCCTCATTGGGAAGGCCATAACTCATCCATCCGGAGTGCGATCGAGGTCAATGAGCACTTGATGGAAAGCTTGTTTGATAAGCTTTCAAATAGATCTGGTTCCATCTCAATATCACGTTGGCAAGGCCTCCAAATCACCAATATATTCTATCGCTATTTCTGGCGGGAGCTACACTATCGTCATGGGCTTGTTAGACATCCTTGGGACCTAGGCCCAAGTTGGAGCACGCCCCAAGAAGATGGAGAGGATGTCCAAGGCCATCTCTTAAGCATTCTCCATCTTCTTGGGGCGTGCTCCAACTTGGGCCTAGGTCCCAAGGATGTCTAACAAGCCCATGACGACAGTGTAGCTCCCGCCAGAAATAGCGATAGAATATATTAGTGATTTGGAGGCCTTGCCAACATGATATTGAGATGGAACTAGATCTATTTGAAAGCTTATCAAACAAGCTTTCCATCAAGTGCTCATTGACCTCGATCGCACTCTGGATGGATGAGTTATGGCCTTCCCAATGAGGCACTGTTGGGCTGCTGACGAACCAAAAGTTTAACTTTGATGAACTTCCATTATGAAACACATTTGAACCTATAATCAAATAGTGACATGTACATGTGGAACCAAGTGAATTATAACCAAAGCCACTATGCAAATGTAGGAACGAGCGCACCTTATAATCATTGTTCGTATCCGAAGGTGCCATGTCCTCATCATATGAACTTCCATTATGAAACACATTTGAACCTACAATCAAATAGTGACATGTACATGTGGAACCAAGTGAATTATAACCAAAGCCACTATGCAAATGTAGGAACGAGGGAACCTTATAATCATTGTTCGTATCCAAAGGTGCCATGTCCTCATCATAATATATATATACACACATATTATATGTACATAAAATAACGTACAATATATGTATATGCATGTAATATATACGTTAGTTTCATACTTTAGTTTATACAAAATGTTCGAACATTATAAGCGTGTAGAATATGTATATTATTAGCAGCGTAGAATGTGTATTCGAAAACCTATTCAAAAACCAAAATGAATCATCAATTGAAAATAGAAACAAAAAAAAGAAAAAAAACCTTTAGTCCCGGTTGGTAATACCAACCGGGACTAAAGGGCCAGCCCACGTGGCCAGGCCGGGAGGCCTCTTTAGCCCAGGTTGGTATTGCCAACTGGGACTAACCTTTAGTCCCGGGCGAGAAACCGGGACTAAAGGAGGGGCCCTTTAGTCCCAGATTTGTGCTCCCGGTTGGGAAACCGGGACTGAAGGGGTTTCCCAACCGGGAGTACAACTTGTTTCTGTACTAGTGAGGTTAATGCCAACATTTTAAAGCATGGTTTGGTCAGCTAGGAATCATGATCCAAGTTGATTTGGCTAACTGAATTGTAAAACTATGTTCAATTGTGGTTGTGAAAATGTAGAATTCACTAGTTTATCCATTTGTGGTACTTTTAGAAAAGTATTGTGGCACTATAAGTGAGGTAGCAGTAGCAACCTTCAATGTCTGTTTTCGTTTTTGTTATCCAAGAGAAAATAGCTTCATATTTCTTATTTTGGAAATTTATTATGTGCTGAAATAGATGTACTACAATTGTGCTGATAATGATTTAGTGGTGCTTCACTGAATGGTGTGGTAGAGAAATATTAAATATAAATGATTTGCTGTCCTGCATGCATTTTTACATATATTAGAAACAGATTCTTGTCCTACAATAGTACTGATAGTAACTTTATATTTCTTGTTGCTGGTTCCGTTTTCTTAACTCGCCAACCATTCAGGTCATGCAAACAAGTGGGGGCACTACTCTTAGGCTCTAAGGGATGATGAACAAATGCAAGCTGACCATGTGAAATGAAAGTTTTGGGTGAGTATTAAGTATCAGTTTTGCATTTCCTTTGCAGTTTTTATGTATGCAATTGAAGGAATTGTGAGTATATATTCATTCCACTAATTAGTATATATTCATTCCACTATCAACATGTTTTGTAGCTATCAGATCCATCACTTAGAGATTAGAAGATGGAAAGGAAGTAGAAGCTAATTAGTATTTTGTGGGGTACTACTCAGAATGGCCCCATGTTGATTGTTGTATAGCTACTGCATTGAAGTTGCATAGCTATGCAGTGAGGAAGTGGCCTTATATTGTTTTGTAATGTTTCACACCTTGAAACCAGCAGTTTGAACATTTTAAACCTTGTCCAATTCATGGTACCACATTCAAATGACTTTACATCTAATTTAGAGGCTTTTCTAATAGTGTTATATTGTTGGGAGACAATTCCACTTACTGATGTAACTTTATTCACATGCGGGCAACTGATTCTTCTCACGCTGCCTCAGTTTGCCAACAATGCTAATGATGTTGGCCACACCAATGGGGACCTTCATGCTGCAGATGTTGGCAACAATCAAGGTTTCGACAACAATGGAGATCAAGCATCGATGTGACGGTGGTGCTTAGTTCCAAAACATGGATGTGGTGGTGGTTTCTTTGGCAGTGTTGTGCTTTTGCTCATTAACTAGTAGGAGGCTCTAATCTGTTAGCTTTGGTTTTAGCTATATGACTCAATGATGCATGCTGGTATATGACTCAATGAGCAAATTTTGATTTGGTCTTCCTGCAGGATGTGGATTGAATTTTGTTAATAAATTTGTCTATGAATTTGGCCAAACTTAGAGAAGTTTGACACAAATGAGTTAACTTTGACATTGCCCTATAGTGTAGGTTTGTCTCAAGCATATCTCTTTTTGAATAGTTTATGTATCCTAAAGCCAATACTTCTTGATACAGATAAAGGACTTATGCTTAATTTACTCTAATTCTCTCACAAGTTGTTCCCTTATTATTCCTGATTCATATATTTCTCACAATTAAAGTACTACTTTTGACAAGTTGCATCACAAATTCATGATAATTGTATCCAAGGAGTTTTATTCTTTAGGATATTGCTATGTTATGATTTTATTCTTGTAACTGATATGCATCACAAATACATGAAATCAGGAAATCATTCTATGGAAAATCAAAATATTGTTTGTCATGTATTTTCCTTTTGCTCATTGTTATTAGCATTATTTGAAAATCAGGGAATGATTTTATGGATGTATCTCACTCCAAGTATAAAGCTAAGTCAGCTAAAGGTGGTGCTAGGTATGGAGACTCTTGCACCTGGCCTTCTTATTTTTCTTTTTGGTTGGCACCTAAGGACATCAAATTTGGATGATTTTGATAAAAAGTAAAGGCAGCAGCTAGTTATTTGTGAAATCAGCATATGTTAGTCATACCAACATATATATGATTCCATTCTCATTTGTATGTATAGGGAGGAAACTGTGAGGCTAAACGCAGTTAGTTTTTTGTGAGACTACAGCAACCACTGAATTTAGTAGGGTGAGTGAATCTTCCTTTCTTCAATTACCTTTTGCCATAAGGACTACTCTGAATTTTGTTGGCTATATGCTACAATTCCCTGATCTATTTTCTGCAGTGTGATGTGCTAAATGAAATTTTCATGCCCATCAGTGTCTTAGATAGGGTGGTGCCTTGCATATAACACTAAGTAGTAGTAGTAGTGGTATCTATAAGTTACTTATACTACTATTCATTCTGTTTGTGACTTGAAGTACATCATTGTCAGATGTCATATTGCTATAATTTTGTACACTTCATTGCAATCCTATGCCTATGAAGCATGGCATAGTTTTATCTTTGTGTAGCATTGGAAGCATTAGAGCTGAACTTGGAATACTTTTGTGCAAAGAAGTAGGTAAGCAACTTGTTGTTTCTTAGTAGATGGCATTCAGTGTAAATCAAACTTGCTTCATTTGATTTGTTACTTGTTTAGTACTTAGATTAGATTTCACATATTTAGAGATTGGAAGTTGCAACTCCAATGGCTGTTGGTCCTGTTAGATACTTGGATAGAGCACAGATTTGGAGATTTAAATTGTTTACAATCTTGATGTTACTTGGATAGAGCACAGATTATAGTGCAATATCTATCTAATATAACTGATGTTATTAATTTACATTTGTGGGTTCACAATCTTTTGGCATGTAGCATGAAGGTTAAAGCAGTCTGTGATGCGTAATTCCCATAAGCAGCCATGCTTGCAGCAGAGGATGTTGACAAGATGAAAGGTACCGAGCTAGCTAGAGTATGCAAGAATTGCTGATTTTTGGTTCTGTACTCTAGAAAAAAATGAACTTAGAAAAAGTGAGATATTAGTGGAACCACAAAGAAAACTAGCTGCATAGATCGTGTGCCTGACTATATGCCATCCTATCATGTCATTTTTGCTCCATGATTACTCTTGTAGGCTTGTTGGCATAATATTTTATGTCGAATTTCTTCATGTCATGCAGAAACTACTAGTAGTTAGTTTGAATTTGAATTTTGATGTGAGGTGTTATTCACTGTTGCCTTTGTTTCAAGTATATTTTAACCAATAACACATTGTTCTGTTTATAAAGCAGCTTGCCTTTATGCTATAGATGAATTTACTGCCTATATAAACTAAAGAAAGTTCCTCCTTTTGTAATTGACACACTCCTTTTTATGTTTCATGTCAGGCCCTTGAGCAGGTTACTCTGGTGCTCTGAATTTTAAGTGGTGTATATTCTGATAACTTTGGTTAGGACAAGATGAGAGCAACAGGTGTGTTACCATAGCAAGTGTCCAATTACAAGAAAATAAATCCTATACTTTTAATTGTAGAAATAATGCATTCTCATTTGTTTGAATCATTCTAAATTGAATAAGCCTAACTGATAGACTTATCTCTGACTTTAGAAATTAATTTATATGAGAAGTGAGGCATTTCTTTTACTTGCTAGCATAGTTATTGAAGGCAGGCTTACACCTTTGTAATATCTTTAATGTCATATGTTCTACTACAGTTATGTTCTTCGATGAGGATGAATGATCAAGAATGTGATGGTGGTGTTTAGTTGCAAAACATGGATGTGGTGGTCGTTTCTTCTTTTGTAGTGTTGTGCTTTTGCACACTAACTAATTAGGAGGCTCTAGCTTTGGTTTTAGCTATATGGCTCAATGATGCATACCGGTGGTCATCTTGGTTTAAACTTGAACTACTGAGATGGTAATGGTTTTGAATGTATTGATGTCGGAACATTTGGACATCATCTATGCACCTATGAATGTGCTGAACATTTAGACACCTATGAATGTATTTATTATCCTGTGATGTGCCATGAAATTACTATATGGACAATATATATTTTAATATGTTGTTGCTACTGTTTCAAAATAAATTATTTTTGTGCGTTTAACTCTTTTTTCTGTGAGGATGGCTACACAGAAAATTACTTTTAATCTGGGCGAAAGGAATTTTTCTGTGAGTTCACCTAGACCGACAAAAAAATACATGTATTTTCTATGCGTTTATTTCTTTTTTCTGTGTAGATATCCTCACAGAACAATTATTTTTAATCTGGGTGAACTTAATTTTTCCGTGCGTGTAAGGCCGACAGAAAAACTATTTTTGACAGCGAACCGATAGAAAAAATCGATTTTTCTATCAATATATTTCCGTGTGAATATTTTTCTGATGGAATTCGCATTTTTTGTGTATTTCCGCACACACAGAAGAATGCGAGTTTCCAGTAGTGATACATCGCTTTATCAAAAGCCATATCCTTCTCAATTTGATTGGGGTCCATCTCCTCCTAACTTTTGAATGTCTAATTTTGTTAAATTTATTGGGGGTCCACCACATTAATTTGCCTAAATCGGGTGTCATCCACTTTGTAACAGAACCGACCAAATCATAAGAACGTAAGTACAAAAACAATCACCGAAGCGATCAAATTCTTGTACTTAAGCTCCCATAATCCCGGTAGTCCGGAAATCATGAAGGATTTCAACCAACTTTCGACATACAAACCAAGATCGTAGTGATTCAACACAACACATCATTCGTTACAACATTTCACAAGTAGCATTCGGATTACATCCATCAGAGTTGAAATAGAATATTACAAACCAAGTTTGAGTGTGCGGAAGCAACATAGTTTGGTACAAACATCATAGTTTTCAATTACATTGCCAAGTCTGAGTCATGTCCCACAAAAGCATTATCAGGTACGAGAACTAGTAGAGACCGCGCCCAACGGTCTAGTCTTCATCCCCAGCTGGGAGAAGGCAGTACTTGCAGCAACCAAAGTAGAACTGGTCATCTGCAATAGGTGGGAGATAAACCCTGAGTACGAGAAGGTACTCAGCTAGACTTACCTGTCAAAACCAGAAATTAAAGACACCAAGGATTATGCAAGGCTTTTCAGGTGGGCTAGCTTGACACAGTTGCATAAAAGAGCTTATGATTATAGTAACTAATTTAAACTTAGCATCAAGCTTATCATTATTTACCTGTCCACTAGATTAGCACCTGTACTAGAGCACTCACTTATTAGGAGCAAACAATATTAACCATAGCAGGTATAATAAGGCTGTCATCATCATATCATCATTTCCGAACCATTATGTTATTAAGTGTATCTACATTGGAGATAAGCCCGTCAAGTTCTCACTAACCGGGAGAGACGGCGACTCGAATCGAATTACAACTCAGCTAAGGGGGTATTCCTAACTCTCACCCTGGCATACTTAGCAAGGGTAGCCATGGGTTACCTTTGGTACAACTCAGGAACCAAATTCGCGGGTTCGATCAGCGCTAGCGCTCTTAGGGATTACCCTTCTGCCAGGACGATCAGGACTTTTAAATCACCTGCCCTTGGACTCACGCCTACGGCTCCCTTCCGAGGCGTACTTTATACTTATCGACTCCTGGCCTGAGTTGAGCTACTCGGCTTCGCGGTCGGTCTCCAGACCCGGCCAACTAAGAGAGAGGCATGCGTTCAACATAAACAGGAAAGGCTCCAAGAATTAGTCCTTAAGCGACGCAGATAGAGTCACTGCAAACCAGCAAGCCTCCGTCCGGTCTTCATTTCAAATTAAGACTGGTTCTTTTCTACGATAGCAAATATAGCCAACCGTGCCACATGTATCTTCCTATATCTCGCAGGTGATAGGAAATCACCTGACTTCTACCGTGTTTAAGCAGGGCTAAGCACTACACGAGCCTGAGCTACATAGGATTCAGGGTAACAATATCTGGACAAGGATTGGGTAACCAATGCAGCAAGTGTTTGCATCCAACACCTAAACTTAATGCAACAATATATGAAATAATAATACTGTAACTGCAGTTCGGAAATTAGGAGGCTTAATATGCTCCGGGGCTTGCCTTTCACAAAGTTGCAAGGATGGTGATCCGGGCACTCAACGGCGACCTCGTTTGGCACTTCTCCTGAAGGCTGCTCCTCCTGAATCTCCGGTGTCGGCTACTGCTGCTCGCTTGGTTCCTCGAATTCCAGCAGGGTTACTCCTTCCGGTACACCTATTGCATGCCGATGCAAAAGATAAATACCATGGATGCATAAGGAATGACATGATGCTCATGATGAATGAATCACAGTAAGTGTTTACCGAAAACATCACTGGACACTCGTTTACCGAGTAAGACTAGCCCTATTCAACTCACTTTAAGCATATTTCTAACTTAACTGAAAGAACAAGATTAACTTACCTAATTTGCATAACCTAAGATAAAGATGCTCATCTTCGGTTAAAGGCCTAACACCTAGGAACATTACCACAACTTAGAAATAGTAAAGGTATACATAATTTAACATTTAAAGTTTCATATGCATACAAGTAGTCCCTTAATTCAATCACAACTAAAGTTCTACAATTCCAAATGACTTGCATGAGGACATTCTGGAAAGCTTATGAAATTCTCTACAAAACATTTGTAAACACCAAAGCATGATTCTTATGTTAACCAAATCGAATTCCAGTAAACTTAGAATCTGTCCAGAAATGACAAGGTTACTAACTTAATTATTTAATGATTGTGCAAAAGCATAATTTGAGCAAACCAAGTTTACCAACTTGTTTTCATACCTAAGAAACATCAGAAAGTATAGTGCCAACTTCTAAATAAATTATTTAATATCCTTTTCCAATTTATTTAGTTAATTAGGTGATTTAAGCAATATATAGTAAAACTATTCATAAAAATCTACAAAAATTACAGTAGCTATCTCATGCTGCACATAGACTACCACAAAAATTTCAAAGACATTGGGCAAGTAGAACTTGCTGTATCCAAAATAACAGATGACATGTCTAATTTGAGCATAATTAGGAAACCTTATTAAAAAGTGTCAAGCAATAGATTTCCCATTTTTCCTAGCATCATTCTTGCATAAGAATAGTACTCACCAAATTTTACCTTTACTGGATCTATAGAAAAATTATGAAAATTCACACAAGATCCATCCATTAATAAAAGGAAATTCTATAACTCAAAAACTACACATGCACTAGCTCTAAAATTTTAACCAGAGCTTCTAATAAGCAATAATAGATTACCCACAAAATTTCATAATTTTTGGACTAGAGAAACTCAAGATAAAATTCAAACAAGTTTGCATGCATCTAAAAACACATTTCAAAGTCATATTTAATTCATCCAAATTTTCTAAAACATATGCTCATATAATATTTTTATTAAATACTAGACATTACTAGGAACTCAACAAAATTAGAACCACATCATTTGGATCCACCATCTAAGAGCTACACATTTTTGAATATGCACATAAATCTGTGAATAATCAAACAAAACAAAATAGAAATCCTAACAGCTACTGGGCCAGCCCAAGAAACGGCGGCCCGCGAGCACACAGGCGCGGCCCAAGACACGGCGCAAGCGGCCCAGACACTCGGCGCGGCCCAGGCTGGCTCCCGCCTCCGCATCGGAGACTGACGAACGGGCCCCGCTTGTCAGCGAGACAGACAGGGGAGCGGAGGACGACGACGGCGCAACTCGCCGTCGGTAGCTTCTCCGGCGAAACCATCTACGCTACGATGTTCGCCTTGACCATGCGCATCTAGTGGTGACCTCAATCGGTGCTATGGTAGCGGCTAGAGGGGTTGGCGACTGACACGGCGGCGCACGGCCACGGCACGGCCGGCTCCGGCGAACTGACGGCGACACAGCCCCTAACGGTGACTCTACGAGCTTCGGTGGTGTTCCTATGACCTAGCGCGAGGCAGAGGAGGGGATGGGAATGGCGCGAGGATAGCTGGCCGCGTGGAGCGCCAACTCCGGCGAGCTCCCGCCATGGCTGCGGTGGGGAGAACGGCGAATACGCCCTTACCAAGGCACGATCTACCCGACTGAGAGGTGGAGGAGGTGGAGGGGATCACGGCGCAGCTCTGGGTGAACTGGGCAACACGCTTTCGCGGTGGCGAGCGCGCACGACGACGACGATGCGCGGTCAGCAATGGTGGACGGCTGAGCTCTCGACGCTGCGTGCGGTGGGAGGCGAGGAAATGCGAAATGGGACGGGCGAGTGCGTCGGACAGGCGCGTGGGGTGCTCAAGATGCGGCTGCGACGCCAGGAGGCACACGGCGTGTGGCCAGCGCGATAGCAGGTCGGCGACGAGTGTCACCCACGCGTCGGTTGAATTCTGAAACTTGATCACTGTAGCTTCGATTCAGTGTTCAATTCCGAGCCTGACAGCGATACTTTGACAATGATTATCTCCTAATCAACTCAGCCAAAGTCTAATCTAGTTGAACTACATGATAGAGTTAAGTGAGTACTCCAATTGACTCAACATAAGCTCGAGCTAATTCACCACGGATTTCCATCTACAAGGTTCCAAAGTCGTCTTCATGAAACTGGAAAGCAGTTCCAACACTTAGAAAATTTTTCAAATGTTGAATCCACCATCAATGCTGACTTGTGGGTCCCTTTTGAACACGTTGTGCACATTTTCATGAGTTGGCCATAAAATAATTTTTGTTCCTTATAAAATTTACTACAAGTTTGCTTTAAGTTGCTCAGACATGCATAGACTCTAAGTTGCACTTTTTAAACAGTCAAACAATGACACTCCAAGGGTCAATTCAAGTCAAACTTGCACTTGAGGGCATTTTGGTCATTTTGATGTACATGAACAATGTCCCAACAAGTAACCTAAGTGTAACTACGGTGTAATAGACCATGATCAACCACCTTTACAAAATTGTTATACCTCTTTTAATGATCACATGTGATAAAGCAACTAAACAAGCAATTCACTCATATGTTGCAATGAAATGTTGCACATGTTTCATAGCTTTGTTGTTATTCTACACTTGTCATATTTCTACCATGTTGCCATGTTTCAAGGTATGAGAAATTTATGTTGCATTCACAGATTACCCAATTCTATTCACAACAATCAAGCATGAAACATGCACAGTTGAAAATGTTACATATGCATGTTTCAGTAACAATGGCAATGATGACATAGATGATGCATATGTTTATGAAGTGAAATGCAATTAGTGGAAGCCAAACACCTAGGGTGTTACAGCCCTCCCCCCTTAGAAAAATCTTGTCCCGAGATTTGGAAAGCGTACCATTTAGTATAGAAAGTTGGATGGTTTTCCTTTAAATAATCTTCCGGCTCCCAGGTTGCATCCCGTTCACTATGATTACTCCAAACTACCTTGTATAATTTAACTACTCGTGTACGAGTCACTCTTTCTTGAGTATCCAGGACTTGCACGGGCTTTTCCTCATAAGAAAGATCAGATTTCAAGTTGACTTTCCTTGTTGTTATTCTTTCCTCGGGAATACGAAGACACTTCTTCAGCTAGGACACATGGAATACCAGGAATATAGCTCCCATCTCACGTGGTAGATCGAGCTTATATGCTACTCTTCCACTTTTCTCGATAATGCGGTAGGGTCCAACATATCGAGGCTCAAGCTTCCTTTTAATTCCAAAGCGCTTGACTCCTTTCATAGGGGATACCTTCAAATAAACATGATCACCTACTTCAAACTCAATAGGTTTTCTTCTCTTGTCAGCATAGCTCTTTTGTCTAGCCTGTGTGGCAGCCATATTCTTCTGTATGGTTCGGACTTGCTCTTCGGCTTCTTTTACAAAATCAATACCATAGAATCTTCTTTCTCCGGGTTCCACCCAGTTCAAAGGAGTTCTACACTTGCGGCCATAAAGAACTTCAAAAGGAGCCATTTTGATACTTTCTTGATAACTATTGTTATAAGAGAATTCAGCGAGAGGTAACCAGTCTTCCCAAGAGCCTTTGCAAGAGATAAGACAAGCTCTAAGCATGTCTTCAAGAATTTGATTAACACGCTCAGTCTGTCCTGATGTTTGCGGATGATAGGCAGAACTGCGGATTAGATGAGTGCCAAGATTCTGATGTAAGCACTCCCAAAAGCGAGCCGTGAACTGAGGTCCCCTATCAGAAACAATGGATTTGGGTACACCATGGAGACGTACCACTTGTTGAAAATAAATCTCAGCATAATTGTGAGGGTGATAGGTAGACTTGACCGGAATAAAGTGAGCAGATTTAGTTAGATGGTCTACGATAACCCAGATGGAATCACAACCCTTTTTGGTAGTGGGTAGTCCAACAATAAAATCCATGCTAATTTCTTACCACTTCCAGCCAGGAATAGAGAGTGGCTGCAATAGTCCGGGCCTTATATGAATAGCCTTGACTCTGCAACAGTTATCACACCTTGCCACGTAAGCTGCGATTTCTTTCTTCATCTTGGTCCACCAATAATACAGCTTGAGATCTTGATACATTTTACTGCTACCAGGATGGATGGACAATTTAGAAGAATGGGCTTCATCCATAATTTGATTTCTAAGTTCTTTATCTTTGGGTACCACAAGTCTATCATTAAACCAGAGAATTCCCTTGTCATCGACCCTAAAGTGCTTGGTCTCTTTCTCTTTCATCTTCCGCTTGATGTGAAATACACCCACATCCATCTTCTGGAGTTCGATAATTCGACTTCTAAGAGAGCAATCCACAGTGATATTGTGGAGTACTATAGGATGAAGGAGGTGTGCCAGATGAAAGTCTTCACTAACCAAGGAATTGCAATGGGCCTTTCTGCTTAAGGCATCAGCAACCACATTTGCCTTACCAGGATGGTAGTGCACTTGAATGTTGTAATCTTTGATTAATTCTAACCATCGTCGTTGACGCATGTTCAACTCGGGTTGAGTAAAGATGTACTTGAGGCTTTTATGGTCAGTATAGATGTTGCACACATTACCCAGCAAGTAATGTCTCCAAATCTTCAGGGCATGAACAACTGCGGCTAGCTCTAAGTCTTGGGTAGGATAGTTGACTTCATGCTTTCGGAGCTGGCGTGAAGCATAAGCAATTACTCGGCCCTCCTGCATAAGAACACACCCCAAACCGGTGCCACATGCGTCACAGTAGACATCAAAAGGCTTCTCGATGTCAGGTTGTGCCAATACAGGAGCAGAGGTTAGTAAAGTCCGCAAAGTGTGGAAAGCCTCTTCACACTTCGGAGTCCACACAAACTTCTCATCCTTTTGCAGTAGTCAAGTCATGGGCTTGGTGATCTTTGAGAAATCCGGGATAAAGCGACGATAATAGCCAGCCAATTCTAGGAAACTTCGGACTTCTGTGACCGTAGTAGGTGCCTTCCACTCAAGGACTTCTTGCACCTTAGTAGGGTCAACCGAAATTCCATCACCAGATAATACATGACCTAGAAAAGGTATCTTGTTCAACCAGAACTCGCACTTGCTGAACTTAGCATAAAGCTGGTTGTCACGTAACCGAGTTAAAACAATTCTCAGATGTCCAGCATGCTCTTCTTCATTCTAAGAATATACCAAGATATCATCAATGAACACGACGACAAATTTGTCCAATTCCGGCATGAATACAAAATTCATCAGGTACATAAAGTGTGCCGGAGCATTTGTCAACCCAAATGACATGACGAGGTATTCGAACAAGCCATAATGAGTAGAGAAAGCTATCTTAGGTATATCTTCAGGATGAATTTTGATCTAATGGTAGCCAGACCTCAAATCGATCTTGGAGAATACCTTAGCCTTGGAGAGCTGATCAAACAGAATATCGATGCGAGGAAGAGGGTATTTGTTCTTGATAGTAACAGCGTTTAGGGGACGATAATCCATGCACATGCGTAGAGACTCGTCCTTCTTCTTCACAAATATAGCTGGACAACCCCAAGGAGAAGAACTAGGCCGAATCAACCCTTTCTTCAATAGCTCATTCAACTGACTCTTCAGCTCAGCCAACTCATTGGGCGGCATTCTATAGGGCCTTCGAGAAATAGGAGCTGTACCCAGAATGAGTTCTATCTTGAATTCTACATCACGGTCCGGAGGTAATCTAGGCAAGTCATCAGAAAAGACATCTGGAAACTCACAGACAACCGGTAGATCCTTAATGGCTTTGGCTAGGGTAGCATTGGCTGTATTGTGGATAGAGATATCACGAGGTAACTGCACTAGAAAACCCTTCTTATCCATAGGATCCCTCAACATTACCACATGGGTTGATGTATCGATCAACACTCCATTCCCGCTCATCCACTTCATACCTAGGATTATATCAATTCCTACCCCCGGTAGAACTACAAGATCAGTACGGAACTCTCGATCTCCAATCTCAAGCTTTACATCTTTAACTACTTGGTTAGTCAGGATATTATTTCCAGCAGCACTAATACAATACCCACCCTTGACAATTGTAATCACATTCATATTATGCTCAGATGCAAAAGTAGAACTCACAAAGGAGTGCGAAGCACCCGAATCAAAGAGCACAACTACAGGGTGATCATTAACAAGGAACTTACCAGCGGTGACCACTTCACCAGCAGGAATTTCCTCCACTATAGTATAGTGAACACGCCCCTGACAGACGTTTCCTTGAGCATTCTTGGGAGGATGGGGACATCTATTTGCCCAATGACCAGGCTGGTTACAGTTCTAGCATGGCCTGTTTGCTGGTGGAACATTAGAGCTACCCTGCCCAGAGGTATTCTTCGGCAAGGAAATTGTATACCCCTTGCGGAAACCGATTTTAGCTTGGTTCTTCTTCTGAGGTGGGCGGTATCGGACATTAGCATTGGGTGGATGGTACGGGGCCTTGGATACCATTGGAGCCTTGGACTGGGAAGTACCAGCCTCAAAGTTCCTTTTACGGTTCTTGGAAGCAGCATATATCTTGTCATTGTTCTCCTGAGTCAGAGTGTCACTGATAAACTCATTGAACGTGACACACTTGCAGTTGCCCATTGACTTCATCAGTTTTGGGGAAAGTCCCCACTTGAAGCTAGCTATTCTCTTGGTGTCAGTATCGACGAACTCGGGAGCATACCTTGCCAGGTTGTTGAATGCCTGGAGGTACTCATTGAGACTCTTGTTGCCTTGGGTGAGCTTCATAAACTCAGTATGCTTAATGGCCATGAGACCAGGAGGGATAAAGTGTCCCCTGAAGGCTGCCTGGAACTGGTTCCAAATGATCTCAACATTAGCAGGGAAGGTGGTCCTATGATGGGTCCACCAGATGCCTGCAGGGCCTTGGAGCTGGTGTCCTGCATACGAAGCCTTCATGCCTTCAGTTAAACGGAGCAATCCAAACCTTTGCTCTATCGTGCTCAACCATTCATCCGCTTGTAAGGGTTCTTCTGCCTCACGAAAGATAGGAGGTTTTGTGTCCATGAAGTCCTTAAAGCTGCTGTACTAGTTCGGCTCGGGTCCCTAGCGGACATGCGGATCCTCACGGTTAGCCATCTGGCGCATAGCCTCAGCTAGCATGCGCTGACTTTCCACGACCGTCTACATTAGCTCAGCTGGTGTGGGCGGTGGAGGAGGTGGTTGTTCCTCATTTCCCATGCCATGACCGCGACGAAGGTTATGAGCCATCTGCAAAATGTATAGCCAATGAGCACTGACGATGTGGAAACTTTTGTAGATGAATTGTATAATTATGCCAAACTGATTCCATCGGAGAGAATGCATTTAAATAATCAACAGAGGCACAATCATTCATCACAATCACACAACTCATCAAGCGCATCAATTGACACATAAATGCGATGAACTTAACCAACAACGAGATCCATAGACTGCAAAGGTGAAATTTCATCAAAAGCTCACATACGCGGAGCATAATACGTTCGATAGGTTACATCCAAGCCATAGTGGTTCCAACTTACATCAAGGGTAACATAGGGTTCAATATTACATCCCAATGATTAACTTGCTACAAAGCTACTCGTTCATGCATGAGGATCAACAAAAGACTAGATCTAGCGCATTAGCTAAGTAGTAAGCTAAACTACGCATCGTCCTCCGAGTCAGTGTCGAAGATCTCTCCTCCATCTTCATCACTAGCAGGCTCTAACTCCTCATCTTCCTCGTCATCAGGTGGAACGTCCTCAGGTCCATTGACCTCCATGTCATCATCACCTTCAGCCATGATGACACCAGAACCCATCTCATCCTCATCATCAGGTGGCAGGAGAGGGTGAAGTTGATTGTGTACAGGTGGACCTCCTCATGGAGATTGTCATTGTACTCTTCAGCAACTGCCACTTGCTGCTCTAGCTCCATCTGTCGTGCTCTCAACACATTCTCTTCGTGCCAGGCTTCATTCCGTTGGTTCATCACATGAATCAACATGCGTTCACAGTTGCGGTGAGCAACTGTCATCCTCTGAACCTCAAGGGTCTCTTGGTCCCTTTCCTGTGTTACCTGCTCCAAACGGTGCTTGCGCTGGCAGTCCTTTCAGTAGTCACCTGGGCCAGCTCTGCCCTCAGCCTTTCCGCCTCAGTAGGCTCAGGACGGGGCTCACGAGGAGCTAAACGGTGATGAGGCGCCCTGCCTCTAGCAGACTTGCGAGCAGTGCGTTTCGTGCGCGCCATCTGTAGCAAAAAGTTGCAACGTAAGGGGAGGATCATTTAAGGGATACGAAATTTAATTAGTCAGGACAATCAAATTTTTAAGGGAGGGGATAACGCTAGAAATGCCATGTATGCTTGAACATGATGCATGCACGATCCATACGTCCTCACAAACCTAGAAAAATTTAAAGGCTAGCGAAATATACGGTGGCATACATACGTTCTCTCATACATGGTAGCTAGTCGATCTACAACGATACGTTGTTAGTGTACCTGCAGAAAAATTCATTTCAGCCCAATAATTTCCCAAAAAGCACAGAAAACAAGCAGTAAACTAAATACTTTCATACATACATCTCTTGATGCATATACTCTAGTATCACAGCTACCCGTCAGAGATACCCATATTTAAGTACTCTCATAGATACATGATCAAACATGTAAGTATGCGAGCAACCACAACTACTCTCCCCTAGACCGACGGTTGGACGGTCATGCTCTCACAACTCTCCACTTACCAGAGCGTAGAGGTATTTGGATCCATACATTACCACCCAAGCGGATGGCATCCATACAATAGCACGCCGTATGGACGATTGAAACAGAAACAAGCAGGAACCCCCAAGTTAGTACTTTAATAAGCCACCTAAGAGTCCTTATTTGGGCATAAGGGATATGACCACTGGCAATACTTATTATTTAATTTAGTATTTTCACAAATACTTTTGTTTTAAATACACAAATGACATGTTTAGTGTCGAATCTTGCTCTGATGCCAGCTGTAACAGAACCGACCAAATCATAAGAACATAAGTACAAAAACAATCACCAAAGCGATCAAATTCTTGTACTTAAGCTCCCATAATCCTGGTAGTCCAGAAATCACGAAGGATTTCAACCAACTTTCGACATACAAACCAAGATCGTAGTGATTCAACACAACACATCATTTGTTACAAACATTTCACAAGTAGCATTCGGATTACATCCATCAGAGTTGAAATAGAATATTACAAACCAAGTTTAAGTGTGCGGAAGCAACATAGTTTGGTACAAACATCATAGTTTTCAATTACATTGCCAAGTCTGAGTCATGTCCCACAAAAGCATTATTAGGTACGAGAACTAGTAGAGACCGCGCCCAACGGTCTAGTCTTCATCCCCAGCTGGGAGAAGGCAGTACTTGCAGCAACCAAAGTAGAACTGGTCATCTGCAACAGGTGGGAGATAAACCCTGAGTACGAGAAGGTACTCAGCTAGACTTACCTGTCAAAACCAGAAATTAAAGACACCAAGGATTATGCAAGGCTTTTCAGGTGGGCTAGCTTGACACAGTTGCATAAAAGAGCTTATGATTATAGTAACCAATTTAAACTTAGCATCAAGCTTATCATTATTTACCTGTCCACTAGATTAGCACCTGTACTAGAGCACTCACTTATTAGGAGCAAACAATATTAACCATAGCAGGTATAATAAGGCTGTCATCATCATATCATCATTTCCGAACCATTATGTTATTAAGTGTATCTACATTGGAGATAAGCCCGTCAAGTTCTCACTAACCGGGAGAGATGGCGACTCGAATCGAATTACAACTCAGCTGAGGGGGTATTCCTAACTCTCACCATGGCATACTTAGCAAGGGTAGCCGTGGGTTACCTTTGGTACAACTCAGGAACCAAATTCGCGGGTTCGATCAGCGCCAGCGCTCTCAGGGATTACCCTTCTGCCAGGACGATCAGGACTTTTAAATCACCTGCCCTTGGACTCACGCCTACGGCTCCCTTCCGAGGCGTACTTTATACTTATTGACTCCTGGCCTGAGTTGAGCTACTCGGCTTCACGGTCGGTCTCCAGACCCGGCCAACTAAGAGAGAGGCATGCGTTCAACATAAACAGGAAAGGCTCCAAGAATCAGTCCTTAAGCGACGCAGATAGAGTCACTGCAAACCGGCAAGCCTCCGTCCGGTCTTCATTTCAAATTAAGACTGGTTCTTTTCCACGATAGCAAATATAGCCAACCGTGCCACATGTATCTTCCTATATCTCGCAGGTGATAGGAAATCACCTGACTTCTACCGTGTTTAAGCAGGGCTAAGCACTACACGAGCCTGAGCTACATAGGATTCAGGGTAACAATATCTGGACAAGGATTGGGTAACCAATGCAGCAAGTGTTTGCATCCAACACCTAAACTTAATGCAACAATATATGAAATAATAATACTGTAACTGCAGTTCGGAAATTAGGAGGCTTAATATGCTCCGGGGCTTGCCTTTCACAAAGTTGCAAGGACGGTGATCCGGGCACTCAACGGCGACCTCGTCTGGCACTTCTCCTGAAGGCTGCTCCTCCTGAATCTCCGGTGTCAGCTGTTGCTGCTCGCTTGGTTCCTCGAATTCCAGCAGGGTTACTCCTTCCGGTACACCTATTGCATGCCGATGCAAAAGATAAATACCATGGATGCATAAGGAATGACATGATGCTCATGATGAATGAATCACAGTAAGTGTTTACCGAAAACATCACTGGACACTCGTTTACCGAGTAAGACTAGCCCTATTCAACTCACTTTAAGCACATTTCTAACTTAACTAAAAGAACAAGATTAACTTACCTAATTTGCATAACCTAAGATAAAGATGCTCATCTTCGGTTAAAGGCCTAACACCTAGGAACATTACCATAACTTAGAAATAGTAAAGGTATACATAATTTAACATTTAAAGTTTCATATGCATACAAGTAGTCCCTTAATTCAATCACAACTAAAGTTCTACAATTCCAAATGACTTGCATGAGGACATTCTGGAAAGCTTATGAAATTCTCTACAAAACATTTGTAAACACCAAAGCATGATTCTTATGTTAACCAAATCGAATTCCAGTAAACTTAGAATCTGTCCAGAAATGACAGGGTTACTAACTTAATTATTTAATGATTGTGCAAAAGCATAATTTGAGCAAACCAAGTTTACCAACTTGTTTTTCATACCTAAGAAACATCAGAAAGTATAGTGCCAACTTCTAAATAAATTATTTAATATCCTTTTCCAATTTATTTAGTTAATTAGGTGATTTAAGCAATATATAGTAAAACTATTCATAAAAATCTACAAAAATTACAGTAGCTATCTCATGCTGCACATAGACTACCACAAAAATTTCAAAGACATTGGGCAAGTAGAACTTGCTGTATCCAAAATAACAGATGACATGTCTAATTTGAGCATAATTAGGAAACCTTATTAAAAAGTGTCAAGCAATAGATTTCCCATTTTCCTAGCATCATTCTTGCATAAGAATAGTACTTACCAAATTTTACCTTTACTGGATCTATAGAAAAATTATGAAAATTCACACAAGATCCATCCATTAATAAAAGGAAATTCTATAACTCAAAAACTACACATGCACTAGCTCTGAAATTTTAACCAGAGCTTATAATAAGCAATAATAGATTACCCACAAAATTTCATAATTTTTGGACCACAGAAACTCAAGATAAAATTCAAACAAGTTTGCATGCATCTAAAAACACATTTCAAAGTCATATTTAATTCATCCAAATTTTCTAAAACATATGTCATATAATATTTTTATTAAATACTAGACATTACTAGGAACTCAACAAAATTAGAACCACATCATTTGGATCCACCATCTAAGAGCTACACATTTTTGAATATGCACATAAATCTGTGAATAATCAAACAAAACAAAATAGAAATCCTAACAGCTACTGGGCCAGCCCAAGAAACGGCGGCCCGCGAGCACACAAGCGCGGCCCAAGACACGGCGCAAGCGGCCCAGACACTCGGCGCGGCCCAGGCTAGCTCCCGCCTCCGTGTCGGAGACTGACGAACGGGCCCCGCTTGTCAGCGAGACAGACAGGGGAGCGGAGGACGACGACGGCGCAACTCGCCGTCGGTAGCTTCTCCGGCAAAACCATCTACGCTACGACGTTCGCCTTGACCATGCGCATCTAGTGGTGACCTCAATCGGTGCTATGGTAGCGGCTAGAGGGGTTGGCGACTGACACGGCGACGCACGGCCACGGCACGACCGGCTCCGGCGAACTGACGGTGACACAGCCCCTAACGGTGACTCTACGAGCTTCGGTGGTGTTCCTATGACCTAGCGCGAGGCAGAGGAGGGGATGGGAATGGCGCGAGGACAGCTGGCCGCGTGGAGCGCCAACTCCGGCGAGCTCCCTCCATGGCTGCGGTGGGGAGAACGACGAATACGCCCTTACCAAGGCACGATCTACCCGACTGAGAGGTGGAGGAGGTGGAGGGGATCACGGCATAGCTCTGGGTGAACTGGGCAACGCACTTTCACGGTGGCGAGCGCGCACGACGACGACGATGAGCGGTCGGCAATGGCGGACGGCTGAGCTCTCGACGCTGCGTGCGGTGGGAGGCGAGGAAATGCGAAATGGGACGGGCGAGTGCGTCGGACAGGCACACGGGGTGCTCAAGACGCGGCTGCGATGCCAGGAGGCGCACGGCGTGTGGCCAGCGCGACAGCAGGTCGGCGACGAGTGTCACCCATGCGTCGGCTGAATTCTGAAACTTGATCACTGTAGCTTCGATTCAGTGTTCAATTCCGAGCTTGACAGCGATACTTTGACAATGATTATCTCCTAATCGACTCAGCCAAAGTCTAATCCAGTTGAACTACATGATAGAGTTAAGTGAGTACTCCAATTGACTCAACATAAGCTCGAGCTAATTCACCACGGATTTCCATCTACAAGGTTCCAAAGTCGTCTTCATGAAACTGGAAAGTAGTTCCAACACTTAGAAAATTTTTCAAATGTTGAATCCACCATCAATGCTGACTTGTGGGTCCCTTTTGAACACGTTGTGCACATTTTCATGAGTTGGCCATAAAATAATTATTTTTCCTTATAAAATTTACAAGTTTGCTTTAAGTTGCTCAGACATGCATAGACTCTAAGTTGCACTTTTTAAACAGTCAAACAATGACACTCCAAGGGTCAATTCAAGTCAAACTTGCACTTGAGGGCATTTTGGTCATTTTGATGTACATGAACAATGTCCCAACAAGTAACCTAAGTGTAACTACGGTGTAATAGACCATGATCAACCACCTTTACAAAATTGTTATACCTCTTTTAATGATCACATGTGATAAAGCAACTAAACAAGCAATTCACTCATATGTTGCAATGAAATGTTGCACATGTTTCATAGCTTTGTTGTTATTCTACACTTGTCATATTTCTACCATGTTGCCATGTTTCAAGGTATGAGAAATTTATGTTGCATTCATAGATTACCCAATTCTATTCACAACAATCAAGCATGAAACATACACAGTTGAAAATGTTACATATGCATGTTTCAGTAACAATGGCAATGATGACATAGATGATGCATATGTTTATGAAGTGAAATGCAATTAGTGGAAGCCAAACACCTAGGGTGTTACACACTTGACCGACCCATTTTAAGCCAAACCAACCACGGAGATCCCCATGAGAGTGCCATCTGCACCTCCATTGCCATGATCTATAAGTAGAGTTACATTCCATGAACCAATCATCAAGACTTGACATAACTCGATCACCACACAATCAGAAATATTTAACAAGTTACATCATGGTTTATGAATACAAGTAGAGATTAAAATAGTATTAGGATGATTCATTATCTAAACCCTACATTCTAGTTTATTCTCATTCTTAACTATTGACATCTTAGTAATAGTAGCCCATTGTGGACACCCATCCTGTAGCCTGCTAACTTCAACTTCACTTTAGCTTGGTGTTGACACCTATGGGTGCACGTAGAAAAATCCGCAAGCACATGGATATCGTAGTAGCTTTTCAAATGAGTATTAAGAGTTATCGTATCCAAAGGGAAACATGTTAGTTTAACTATAGTCTAACTTAACCAGAAATAGCACACAAGGTTAGGATATAAATAGGAGTGTAGAGAGGACTTCTATGCCTTTTTAACTTCTAACTTAAGTTAGTGTTGTACTCCAGTGTTCACCAAGGGACATTACTCGAGAAGAGCATAGCAAAATATTCATCCGTCACAACCAGATCCTACTAGTCCTATAGACGGGAGATGGATTACAAAGAACCAATGTAACTGTCACTTACGTGGTCTACCACATGTTTCGCCCTATAGGGTGCATCTACAAGTAACCAAGAGTCTAAGCACCAGGTTTACAATAACAATTACTACTTTAATCTAGAGCTTCTATAGATTGAAGCACTCAAAAGAGTTGTGATCCTGATAAACACCAAAGCACAAAACTACTTTAAATCAGAAATCAATTACCAGAGTTATCTCGAATGTAGGCTCGAAGAACCCTGATCCACCAAGGTACAAGTTATAGAAGTAGCACTGACAAGCCCAGCACTTCCTCCAAACTCTTTCCTCACTCTCTAGCTCACTGTTTTCTATGTACAAGAATAGATCCTAGTCTAGAGGACTACTCTTCTCTTCAATTGTGATCTGCCTTTCTAGAGGGGGTCTAGGGTCCTTTTATAGGGGGGTCACTAGGCATCCTGTGGGCCCATGAATCCATGGCAATGAGCCATCTCATCCCTTAATATGAACTGGCCTTGAATCATGGTGGAGATTTATACTCAAAGGCAGTGGAAGCTTCACATCGAAGGAGAGGCTACCAACCCTGGCCCGCTGGTCGGCCGACTAGGTGGTGGGGTCAGCTGACCCCACTAGTCATCCACTTGCATCGATCTTTGGTGGTTTGTCTTTGACGGTGGATTAGAGGTCCTTGGAGTCGGTTTCGTCATGGATAATTTTGTATTACTAATGTAACATGGCCCACATGACCCATTTTCTAGATAAATTAGCTTGCATAAGAATATTCATCAAAACTTATGGAATTTATTAGTTTAAACCTCTATTTCTATGTTGGTGATTGATTTTAAGGATGGATGTAGATTAAGTTGATGGTTTATTCTTGCATTAGCGACCGTCAACACTTGGCTCAACATCAAGTTTGCAATACCTACAAAACAACTTCGGCAACATCATGAGTACATTTCATACTCAGAGGGCTTATTCCAACATATGGTGGATGCAAAAAATTAGTAGGCATTTGTTTGTTTGCAAACAAAACATGGCATTTCTTAAAATGATATGCTCATGAATCTATCTTAGCTATTATATTTACAAGTACCAATGCAGAACAACAGTTAAGTGATCAACTTTATAATTCATCTCATAAGCAAGTTCGATCACTTAGTTCTCACTACACTGAGTCTAGAAGAGAGAACAACCAAACAATTCTGTCTAAAGACTTTAGACTTTCAAAAGGATCTCTACATAAGTGTACAACTATACCCACATGGTGAAAGCTCTAGTTTGGCTTTGGTGAATTGATGAAACCCTAAGTGCTAACCTAGTTTATCAAAGTGATTATGAGATAGGTAGCACATTCAAAGTGGTGAAGCAAATGAAGATCATGACATGATGATGGTGATGCCATGGTGATGATCAAGTGCTTGGACTTGGAAAAGGAGAAAGAGAAACAAAAGGCTCAAGGCAAAGGTATAAATGGTAGGAGCCATTTTGTTTCGGTGATCAAGACACTTAGCGAGTGTGATCACATTTAGGTTCGATAGCCATACTATTAAGAGGGGTGAAACACATAATGAAATGCGGTTATCAAAGTGCCCCTAGATGCTCTAACTCATTGCATATGCATTTAGGATCTAGTGGAGTGCTAACACCCTTGAAAATGTTTGTGAAAATATGCTAACACATGTGCACAAGGTGATATACTTGGTGCTTGGCACATTTGAGCAAGGGTTAGAAACTTCACTGGCGGAGTGTTCGCCCGTAGAGTGCGGACAGTCCAATGGTGCCACCGGTGCCCTGTACAAAAATGATAGGATTTCACAGAGTGCACCGGACGTTGGCTTCAACTAGACCGGTGCATCTAGTCTATGGAAGCGGTGAAGATGCTGGCGTCGGTTTTTGACCGGACGCTGGGTCACTTCATGACCGGACGCTGATGGGGTGCGTCCAGTCCTACTAACGTGGAAGCGCATAGAGGAGACAGTGAGTGACCAGACACTAGGTGAGTCCGGTCGGGCGTGACCGGAGTGGAACCTTACTAGAAACAACCGGACGCTAGGGTCCTATGTCCGGTCACTTTGAGCAGCGCATCCAGTCACTACTTAAATGTACTAATGACCATTGAGATCGGGCGATCAGCGTTTGAAGCTAATGACATGTGGCAACCATCGGGTGACCGGATGCTAGGGTCCTACATTCGGTCACCCCAAGTTATGCCCAGTGAAGGGGTACAACGACTCTATTTCATGGGGGCTTCTATTTAAGCCCCATGGCCGGCTCTAGCTCACTCTCTTGGCCATTTTGCATTGACATAGCAACCTTGTGAGCTTAGCCAAAGCCCTCCCACTCATCTCCATCAAAGATTTAACATCTTTGTGAGATTGGGAGTGAATCCAAGTGCATTGCTTGAGTGTTTGCATCTAGTGGCACTTGGTGTTCGTGTTTCGCTATGGGATTCGCTTGTTACACTTGGTGGTTGCTGCCACCTAGATGGCTTGGAGCAGCGAGGATCATCGAGCGGAGGTTGGTGATTGTCTCTAGCTCTGATTGTGGTGATTGTGAGGGGTTCTTGAGCTTTCTAATGGAGACGGGGATCCCGATCTTCCGTCAGGTGATGGTAACTATCGTTGTGGTGGAGAATGACACACTGATCCGGCTTCAGATCAAAAGATCGAACCCTACAATCTTAACACCACATCTCCTCTGGTTATCAACCAAGTCATGGACCAGATTGACCTCGCCAAGAAGGCTAATCCTTGCCTACGCAATGAAGAACACAAGCAAGAACAAGAAAGAACGCAACCAAATTGCAGTTGAATGATTATCGCACGAAGTTGGGGTCTCACAAACCGATGAACGGCAAAACTGTTATTGACAGAATAATCTAAGCAAAACCCAAAACCTAACGATGACAGCGGCGTATGATTATAAAGGTCTTAGGGTCGTCGTCTACCCTAGACGCGCCCCCTAATGGGCCCAAACAAGATACACGGTCCAACGGACCAAAAACTGGTGTCGTAGCACCCTAGCATATTCTGGATGCTGACTTGTTTCGATGATTCCCATTGATTCCGAAGAGCTTTTGATGTGAAATCACTTGGGTTGGCTTCCTTATCAAATAAGATTTCCATCCATATATGGATCGTCGAAAACGGAGTCCGGATGCGTCCTGGGTGACCAGTTTAAGGCAGACTGGTCCTGGAGGCCGAGGCAGACTTGAAATCATGTTGGACTGGGCCTCCGGTTTGTGTTGGACGTCCTTGCTGGTCATCATCACCTCCTCCACGTCCTCTTAGTCCCTCTTGACCCTCTCCAATGTTTCTAAGAAAGATAACATCATTAGGTAGTAGTCTATTCTCAAAAGTATGAAAAGGATCGCTTAAGAACGAGCTCACCTCTAAATTGAGTTGACGCATTCGAGCCTAGGTCATTGGACCTTGCATGACGGTTGGAGGATCAGCTGGTACATCCGAAAGAGTGATGTCCTCATCATCCTCCCCCTCTTGAATTGGAGTCGTCCTCGACTCAAGCTCATCTTCTTCTCCCAAATAAGGTTTCAAATCTGCAATGTTAAATGTAGGACTAACCCCGAACTCGGGTGGCAACTCAAGTTTATATGCATTATCATTTATTTTCTCAATAATCTTATAAGGACTAGATGCTCTTGGCATTAATTTAGACTTACGCAGCTCAGGAAATCTATCTTTTCTCAAATGTAACCAAACCAAATCACCCGGTTCAAGTTTAATCTCTTTTCTACCTTTACTACCAGCAATTCTATACTTTTCATTCATTCTTTCAATATTTACTTTAGTTATTTCATGCAACTTACGAATAAAATCAGCATGCTCTCTAGCATCACTATGTATTCTCTCAGTGGTAGGTAAAGGCAAAAGATCAATAGGAGCACGGGGGTTAAAACCATACACTACCTGAAAAGGACTTACCTTGGTGGTTGAATGTTCTGCCCTATTATATGCAAACTCCACATGCGGCAAACACTCTTCCCACATCTTCAAATTGCGCTTCAAAATTGCTCTCAACATGGTAGATAATGTTCTATTCACAACCTCAGTTTGCCCATCAATTTGGGGATGACATGTTGTAGAAAACAGCAGCTTGGTCCCCAATTTATTCCACAACGTGCGCCAAAAATGACTCAAGAATTTTACATCGCGATCTGAAACAATAGTAGAAGGCATACCATGCAAGCGAATGATTTCTTGAAAGAAAAGGTCAGCAATATGAATAGCATCGTCGCTCTTATGACAAGGAATAAAATGTGCCATCTTAGAAAAACGGTCAACCACCACAAAAATACTATCCCTCCCCCTCTTAGTCCTTGGCAACCCCAATACAAGGTCCATAGATATATCAGCCCAAGGAGTAGAAGGAACAGGAAGAGGCATATACAAACCATGTGGGTTCAACTGCGACTTAGCTTTTTGACATGTGGTGCACCGAGCCACGTACCGCTCCACATCACGCCTCATCCTAGGCCAAAAGAAGTGTGTGGATAGCACCTCCTCTGTCTTCTTGGCACCAAAATGTCCCATCAATCTACCTCCATGTGCCTCCTGCAACAACAAAAGACGAACAGAACCAACTGGAATGCATAGGCGGTTAGCTCTAAACAAAAACCCATCATTGATCATAAACTTATTCCATGTACGTCCCTCTCTACAATTAAGCAACACATCCTTAAAATCAGGATCAAGCGCGTATTGTTCTTTTATTAAATGAAGACCAAAAATCCGACAATCAAGTTGGGACAGCAATGTATATCTTCTAGACAAAGCTTTAGCAATCACATTATCCTTCCCTTTCTTATGTTTGATAATATAAGGAAAAGATTCAATAAATTCAACCCATTTAGCATGCCTACGATTCAGATTATTTTGAGAGCGAAGATACTTAAGCGATTCATGATCAGAATGAATAACAAATTCTTTAGGCCACAAATAATGACGCCACATCTCTAAAGAACGAACAAGTGCATACAATTCTTTATCATATGTGGAATAATTAAGAATAGGACCATGTAATTTTTCACTAAAGTAAGCAACTGGTTTATCATCTTGCATCAAAACACCACCAATGCCAACTCCACTAGCATCACATTCTAGCTCAAAAGTCTTACCAAAATTTCGAAGTTGCAGTAATGGTGCGTGTGTAAGCTTGTCCTTCAAAGTGTCAAAGGACTCCTCTTGTGCCTCTCCCCAATGAAACACCACTCCTTTCTTCGTCAACTCATGCAATGGGGCAGCAATGGTGCTAAAATCTTTGACGAAGCGGCGGTAGTATCCTGCAAGACCAAGAAAACTCCTCACCTGTGTGACGGTTTGGGGAACCGGCTAGCTCTTAATGGCTTCAATTTTCATCTCGTCCACCTCAATTCCATGTGGAGTTACAACATAGCCAAGAGAAACTCAATCTGTGCAAAAGATGAAATTCTCAAGATTACCAAATAGACGTGCATCACGTAAAGCATTAAAAACAGCACGTAAGTGATCCATATGTTCATCAAAAGACTTGCTGTAAATCAATATATCATCAAAGTAAACTACCACAAAATGTCCAATAAAAGCTCTTAAAACCTCATTCATTAAGCGCATGAAAGTGCTAGGTGCATTTGTCAAACCAAAAGGCATTACTAACCACTCATACAACCCGAATTTGGTTTTAAACGTAGTTTTCCATTCATCTCCAAGTTTCATTCTAATTTGGTGGTAGCCACTTCACAAGTCAATCTTAGTGAAAATTATAGAACCACACAACTCATCAAGCATGTCGTCTAGCCTAGGAATAGGATGACGATACCGAATAGTAATATTATTGATGGCTCTACAATCAACACACATACGCCAACTTCCATCTTTCTTAGGAACCAAAAGTATAGGAACAGCACAAGGACTAAGACTTTCACGTACATACCCACGGTCCAAAAGGTCTTGGACTTGTCGCTGAATTTTCTTAGTCTCCTCGGGATTGGTTCGATAAGCAACACGGTTGGGCAAGGTTGCTCATGGAATCAAATCGATTTGATGCTCTATCCCTCTCATAGGTGGCAGCCCTAGGGGTATCTCAGCTAGAAAAATGTCCTCATACTCCTGCAAAAGGTTAGTGACAGCAGGAGGCATCGAGCTAACAATATCATCAAGCGAAAACATAGCTCGTTTGCATACCAAAGCATAGCAAATATCATCATCAGAAATTTCAGCAAAGTCACATTTTGTTGCAAGCATAACCCCACCCTTCAATTTAATCCCCTCAGCCTTAGAAATAGATGTAGATTTATCCTTTTTAGGTGGGAAAATAGAATTAGCAACTTGCTGATTTTCAGATTGGACATCATTCAAACTAGCAGCGCGTTCTCTATCAACTTGTATAATTTGAGCAGGGGTCAAAGGTACTAAAGTAATTTTCTTTCCTTTATGCACAAAAGTGTATTTATTACTTCTACCATGGTGTGTAGCATCATTATCATGTTCCCAAGGATGACCCAATAAGAGTGAACAAGCTTGCATGGGTACCACATCACAATCAACAGAATCAGCATAAGAACCAATGGAAAATGAAACTCTACAAGTTTGTGTTACCTTTGCTTTACCTGAGTCATTTAGCCATTGAATATGGTATGGACGTGGATGTGGGCGTGTGGTCAAGCCAAGCTTCTTAACCAAATTAGAACTCACCAAATTATTGCAGCTACCTCCATCAATAATGACACGTGCTCGACGGTCGCTGATGATGAAGAAAATCTGAAACAAGTTATGGCATTGTAGCTTCTCAGGTTGCTGGACTTGTGAGCTGAGCACCCGCTGTACAATGATGCTCCTATAGGACACCGTGGCCTCATCACCATGGACTTCGCTGTCCTCCTCATCTGCATCTTGGTCTTCTTCATCCTCAATGTCAGAGGTGCTGATGTAACCATCTTCTATAGCAATATATGCCCACTGACTTGCGCAGTCCTTCTGCACATGACCAATGCCATGGCAGCGGTGGCACTAAATACCCGAAGTGCGTCCTGTTGATGCCACGGATGAGGAACTCTTGGTAGGCACCTGTAAAGAATTTTTACCTAAATCTAAAGGTCATGCGGAAGGTGTCTTAGGTGTAGCAGAAACTCCAGAGGCTGCTGGTCACTTGCTCGCTGGTGGAGGCGTCCGAAAAGTGGTTGGCTTGGTCAGCCCCGAAGATGGTGCCGAGCGTGGCGTGTATGTGCTGGTGCTGACCTTGCTCTTGCCCTGATGTTCACGCCCCTGCAATTCCTTTTCTGCAAGCATAGCAAACTGAAACCACTGGTTGACAGTGTTAAATTCTTTATAATCAACAATATCCTGAATCTCACGCCTCAAACCCGAATAAAAATGACAAATGGCATCTTCGTTTCCCTCCACAACACTACAGCGCATCAATCCCTTTTGGAGCTCACCATAGTAATCCTGTACAGATTTATCTCCTTGTTCTAATCGCATCAATTTCTTACGCAAGTCTCTATGATAAGAAGGAGGAACAAAACGATCACGCATAGCTACCTTAAGTTCTTCCCACGTACTAGGTAAAGCATTCTATGAAGCTAGCCCATTCCACAAAATAATGGCAAAATCCTTAAACTCACTAGTAGCTTGTCTAACTCTATGCTGCTCAGGTACAAGGTGGGCACTAAACTTTTGTTCTACCATCATCTCCCAATCAAGATATCCCTCAGCATCATAATGACCCAAAAAAGATGGTATTGTGAACTTAATCTTAGCATAAGGATCATTGGGCACACGGTGATTATTACCTTGACGGTGGTGGTCACCACCCATACCTGTTGTGTTGCGGCGAAGACGTCGTCGTAATCTTGCTTGTCGGAAGGCTGCTCGATCCATGTTTCCAGCAACATCATGCATCGTGTCTTCTGGCAAGAGACCATCGGTGTTGCTGCCAGAGACGTCGTTGTTGCCCGCCACAAAGGTTTCCAACTCAGTAACCTTATCGGTTAGCATGGAAATTCGCTTGTCCAATCTCTCCATGCTATTGCCAATGTTGAGCTCAATGAGTGCGTCAGTGACGGCCTTCCTGATGGCCTCATTCATCCTTTTTTGGGCATCCTCTACAATAGCTTGTAGTTGCTCTTGATTGACACACTCGTTGAAACCCTTAGGATTGTTATCTCCAGTCTGTTCACCTCCTGCCATTGAAAACACAAAAACAGGAACAAACAGGTGCAAGTTATCCCTACCAAATGACTATGTGGTTGCAGTGGTGTCACTTTTCACAGCAAGTGGAAGCGTCTTACCAAGCTCTTACAAAGTTCTTACCAACACAAGTAGTGGGTGGTACAACCGGCGGCTGGTTCGTGATACCTGTGAGGCAGTGGTACTGAGATTGCAAGGCCCTTTATCTGTACTGATCTGAAGAGTTTGTGGAGCTTGGAAGGCACACAAAGAGTAATATGTATATCTGGCACATAAGTCAGTAACAGAAAGTAATGCTAAATTATAGTCCAAAGTACTTGTTCTGGTTGCTGGTCTAAAGTGTTGCAAATACTAGGTGTGTGACAAAAGTATGGTGGATAGCAAGGTGATAGGTATGAGAAAAACAAGTATGGTGGATGGAAACAGCAACACAAACAAGGAACCAGACAACACACGCTAACACAGCTCACTTTGGTCTTCTCTATATGCTCCTCTAAATATTGTTCCTCTTTTGCCCCTCTTTTTTTCTATTTTTTGGGCTGTCGTTGTTTTTTTTGGAAATTTTGACTTTTTTATTTTATTTTTTTTTGATATTTTTCCTTTACTTAGGAGCACAAAAGAAGTAACCAAAAAAAATGAGCTCAAACAAGTGAAAGATGTGGCCTGTGGAATTTTCAGAAAACTAGATCAAAATCGACAAAAACCTTGCGACCACGAAACAAGGATCTTGTGACCACTTTTTGACCAATCTAAAATTCTTTGACCCCAAAAATCCAAGGGATGGTTGGATCCAAAAAAAATTTCTAATCGATTTGCATATATGGAACGTCGAAAACGGAGTTCGTATGCGAAAACTAGACCAGTTTTAAGAATTGGCTCCGAATTAGAGGACAAAACGGGAACAATGTGCGCAAATTTGGTCACAGCAGCCAAGATTTGATGGGAACGATGGGGGAAAACACACGAACTGGACTCTAACACGACCTAACTAGGACACAAACTCAACACGACGGACTCTGAAACTGAAATATGCAAAGGCTATGGCGCGGAAGGTTCTAGGACAGGAAAAACAAGTATGGCACTGGACTATGGGACGAATGCGAAACACTCAAACTAGGGAATAAAAGTGAACCTGACGGTATACCTTAGCTCTAATTACCACTTAATGGAGACAGAGATCCTGATCTTCCGTCAGGTGATGGTAACTATCGTTGTGGCGGAGAATGACAACCGATCCGGCTTCAGATCAAAAGATCGAACCCTGCAATCTTAGCACCACAGCTCCTCTGGTTATCAACCAAGTCATGGACCAGGTTGACCTCGCCAAGAAGGCTAATTCCTGCCTGCGCAACGAAGAACACAAGTAAGAACAAGAAAGAACGCAACCAAATTGCAGTTGAATGATTATCTCACGAAGTTGGGGTCTCACAAACCGATGAACGGCGAAAATGTTATTGATAGAATAATCTAAGCAAAACCCAAAACCTAACAACGATGGTAGCTTATGATTATAAAGGTCTTAGGGTCGTCGCCTACCCTGGACGTGCCCCCTAATGGGCCCAAACAAGATACACGGTCCAACGGACCAAAAACTAGTGTCGCAGCACCCTGGGAGATTCTGGATGCTAACTTGTTTCGATGATTTCTGTTGATTCCGAAGAGCTTTGGATGTGAAACCACTTGGGTTGGATTCCTTATCAAATAATCTTTCCATCCATATGTGGATCGTCAAAAACGGAGTCTGGATGCGTCCTGGGTGACCAATTTAAGGCAGACTGGTCCTGGAGGCCGAGGCAGACTCGAAATTATGTTGGACTGGGCCTCCTGTCCGTGTTGGACATCCTTGCTGGTCATCATCATCTCCTCCACGTCCTCTTAGTCCCTCTTGACCCTCTCCAATGTTCCTAAGCAAGATAATATCATTAGGTAGTAGTCTATTCTCAAAAGTATGAAAAGGATCGCTTAAGAACGAGCTTACCTCTAAATTGAGTTGACGCATTCGAGCCCGGGTCATTGGACCTTGCATGACGGTTGGAGGATCAGCTGGCACATCCGAAGGAGTGATGTCCTCATCATTTTCCCTAGCAGAAAGCCAAAAGGTACTCTAGTGAATTGCTCATGGCTTGTGTGATCCTCATCTTGTGTTGGTTGTGTAGCACCATATTGAGGGTTTGGGGTGTGATGCCAATTAGCGCGTGAACGTCCAAGTGAGTGAATCGCCACAATGAGGACTAGCTTGCCGGTAAGCAAGTGAACCTTGGTAAAAAATCATTGTGTCATCATTTAATTCTGAGGTGATTGGTATTCATTCTTGGGATTGATTGGTTCACTCCTCGACTCGGCGGTATAACCATCTTACTCACTTTCTTTACAATAACGCAAACTAGTTGTCAAGCTCTTTAGTGTAGCTAGTTGTGAGAGCTTGTTAGTTTGGTTAGTGTGGCTTTTTAGTTAGCATTTGAGAGCGCACTAACTTAGTGTAGTGACATAGCTATTGTGTGGATAGAAACCATATAAACTAGAATTGTCGTAGGTGACTTGCAATTTTAGTAGGCTAACACAACACTTGCTTTGCCTCATAATTATATAACCGATTTGTTAAGTATTGTTGTAGAAATTTTTAATAGGCTATTCACCTCCCTCTAGCCATTAGGACCTTTCACATGGACACCAAGGGCAAACCTCCATACTCGTGCCTGGATAAGGGTTGCATCGAGGTTCCAACCTTTCCTCAACGTGGCTTTTGAATCCACGAACAGTCTAGAGAATGTCTTAGGTACTGGCTTCCCACACTACCTCGTGTGACAACCCAAGCCGAATCCATGTGATAAGCAAGTCACTACCAAGTACTTAGCTTACCACATCCATACGTGACATGTGGTCTATATGGGTGGTTACTGTGGGGGTATAACCCCCGATACTAGCAGGCCTATACATGGGCTGAGCCGCTAGGGGAGGCATAGCCCATAAGACTACGCATGGGCCACACCACTGGTGGAGGCCCAACCTATGAGACGATGCCTTGTGAGGCATGACACAGGTCGGCACGCCTTGCAAGATTGCGTGAAGATCTTCGATGATCTAGGAAACCTTCTCGGATATGTCAGATCCTATAATATCTGTAACTTCCTATCTTGTAAAATCGATCAGCATAGAAACAACCAATCTGTAACCCTACCCCCCGAGCTATATAAGGTGGGTAGGGCCCCCCCTCGTTTTCATCTGATCATACGCAATACAATCCACAAAGACACAGGACGTAGGGTATTACGTCAAGCTGACGGCCTGAACCTGTCTAATCATTGTCTCTCACGTTCTGTGTCACCATCTGGCTCCCTCACACGCACCTCCACCAATTCATCTACTACCGTGGGCATACCCCTTGGTAGATTGCCGGACGTATTTTGTCAACAGTGGCGTGCTGAATTCATGGCGTACCCGATGGTCACTTTCCCGAGCTCCAAGACCTTTCCCAAGCCAGGCCAAATCTTCATGGTTGGATCCATGACCTGGTGTTGACACAAAAATGTGGCAATGTGATCAACACACAGCAAGCCAAAAGATCTGAGTTGAACGAGACTAGAGATCTGCTTGGCTTCAACACAGAACCAGCTGATTCTGAAAAACCCAACGACGTGCCAGTTAATTTGACCTGCAATTGACAAGGAGAGAAAATCTTATCAGTAATTTAAGGTGGAACATATCGGTGTTGCACCAAATAGTTCCAAATGTATGGCTAGATAGCCGATTCAATGAGGCTATCAACTAAATAGTCGATATCCAGCGTATTCATGAAATGAAGATCTTTAAATCAGGGATTATCGGTTAATATTAAACGATAATGATATGAATCAAAATAACCGATGCTCATGGAACATCAGAAAGTAGCATTGGCTAAAAGGAACATGATCGACATAAAGCATCGAGCCAATAGGTTTGATGAAAAGAGTATAACATGCGAACAAATCGACTATCTAATATAAATGATTCTACAAACAGTTTTGAGTCTAATCTATTATCATCAACACTGAGGTTCAATCGGATCGATGCAGCTATGATAATGATAATAAACTAAAGCCAAAGAATCTATAAAACCATCTATATGTTGACAGATTCATAAAATCATGCTATATGTGTGAGAGTATAGGCAAATCGGCTAAAATAGCCGATCAGCCATAGCAAAAAAATAGAGTACATATCTTGATCATGAACAAGACAACTAATCAATAATTTCTAATCTAAAGTCTTACCAATGAGGTTCAACCAGATCGATGCAGCTATGGTAGTGTCATTAGATTAGATCACATTAACTAGTTAGTTTATTAAAGATTGAAACATGTCTTTGGATGCATACTATGTTTGACTGGAATAGAGATAAAAACAACTGATCTAGCTTAATTAATCCATCAATTATAACATTTGAAGTGTGACCAGATCAAAGGATGACCAATTAAGATGATATAATGTCGATCTATCTCTATCCCAATCGGGTGATTTTGTTATAATTAATAAAACATTAATTATAGCAAGATCGATAGCGGGTGAATCAACCAAAAACAGCAAGGAAAATCTTACTAATCTTAGCAGATTCGATAACTGGTGATATTGTATTAAACAACAAGTTATTTTACACAAGATCGATAACATTGATCTATATTATGATTCATAAGAGATCAATCAGCTGATGTAGCCTTACAAACTACGATACAGATCGATAACTAACTTATATTATGGCTCATAAAAAGATCAATCAGCTGATGTAGCTTTACAAGCACAATACAAGTCATGACGATACTCACAAGCAAGCTAGAGGTCGATCAGTCGATGCAGCCTTGTTTGCTAAAGAACTCGCTGAGATCTACAGTACTCCTACTCCTAATGCGATGGCGAAAGCCAAAAAGATTGTATTAATTGAGCGTTCATTATTGTTTACAATAACCAGGGTCTAATATTTATACCCGGAACCTAAACATAAATCCTACTCAAATACGACTCATTACAATTCTTGGAATAAAAAAACTTCCTGACTTAATAATAACCTGGACCCTAATTTTCCTTATTTGTAGAGTCCGACACATCTTTCTGGCGCCACTCAAGTATAGCCCATTAACATCGTCTGCTGACATCATCCATAAAATAGCTGATTCTGCCATCACATCTAAATCAGCTGATACTGATTGACATCTAATCGATTCCTTGATGACACAATCCTAGAAGCTTCGAGTTCCTGCATTCTTCTTCCCAAATTTTGGTGTAAACATATCCCCCTAATTTTAGGATAAAAATAATTTTATTCCAAAATTCCTATTCATCTATTCACCATGTGGCAACCGCTCATTCCAAAATAAACGCATGGCTCCTGATCTCTTGGGCCAAATTCTATATAATCCTCCAACAGTATCATTTCTAGCTTGCTCGGCCTGCTTACTTTCCCCTTCTTTCTCGAGTAAACTTCAACAGTCAAAAAGCCACCGCTAAAGCCTTAACCCTAGCAAATCCTCTATTCTACCAAACTGCCATTCAAGTAACCTTCCTCAGATTCAGATCCATTTTGACTACAATGGCAACCAGCGACCACGTTCCTAAGGTATGCCTTCAAACCTCTGGCTTTCAAGTGTTAGCCGCTACTCTGTATTCTCCTTTTTCTTAAATTCATCCCAATTGTTTAGCCCTGGATGAAAATTTTGCTTCTGATAGTGAGGTAATTTACTACTTTTCTTTTAGAAGGATTATTTAACAAGTTCTCCTATCAATTCATACAACAAATTCTTTTGTAGGATACCAAATTTGATCCGCCAAGCATGGACATGAAAGGGCATCCCATAGAATATTATCCACCATGTCTAGCCTCAAGAATGGGATCAACTGCATCCACTCTAAAGAAGTTGATCAAAACCCCAGCTGCGCCAACAATACTCACATATCAGTCTTCAAAACGCAAGGCAACCCAAGGTGTAACTCAGAAAACCACCACTGGGAAGAGAGTTCGCAGAACAAAATCACCAATTGCTCAGGTAACTTAACTTATCTTCCTTCTTAAGATGATATCCAACTTCTAATTCAATCCCTTGCTTGCAGCCATCAACTATTGCATCTCAATCTGCCTTGGGTGCCGAATTGTTGTCCTAGGCATTTGAATCGGCGTCTACCAACCTCTCATCGGCTAACCCCCCTAAGGAGCTGATTACAATTGAAATAATCGATGCTTCTAACAGACCCAAAATAGCAGAAGATGAGAACCTCTCTACTTCACCTCCTGATGCTACCAAGGTATCTCCTCAAGCCTTTTAATCTTATGCAATCCTCACTCTTCTCTTATCATTCTCCTTTATCAGACACCACCTGAGAAAACATCTGCACAAGAGCAAAGGTCTAACAATCCAATAGTTGAAGATGACCCTGTTGTTGCTGATACCCAAACCATTGATTCTCCAACTCAACAAACAGTCGATGGTAAGAAATTCATCTGCTTATTCTTGTCCTTCTATAACAAATATAAACTAAAAAAACTTCTTGATGCCTGTAGACACTAGCATCGAAAGTCTAGAGCCGATTGAACCAAATGTTGAAAAAGATGTTGGCACATCATTGGTTGTTCCTTCTCCTCAGCTAGAGTTTCTTCCAAAAAAGGTATTGTGTTCCCCTCACCATTCATCTCATTGTCAACCCAGTTGCCATTTCTAATAAGATTCCTTTTGTTCACATGTAGGCACTTAATTCTCTAGTTCTGAGCTACTCCTTCAACTTTGAAGAATACATAGATGAAAGCGAGATTAGCTCATTAGCCATTTCTTCCTAACAGACTTTATCAGATGAGACCAAAAATTGGCTAAAAGACATGCTGCCAATGCTCAAGGGAAATATAGCCGATTTGGTCCAAGATGCAGACCTAATGAGAAGACTCTTCTTGGCCATCAAGGATAATCTGACCCCAAATCTTGCTGAGGCCTTTATACCTATATCCAATATCAAAGACCAAGCTCCCAAGGTGAAAAAGGCTCAAAGAAATCTGATTGACCGTGAAGCTTTGATCGCCAAAAAGAATTCTAACAAACAGGAAGCCAAAGAATTAGCATAGCTGATCGATAATTTGAAGAATTCTTCTTCCAAAATTGTACGAGAACTAAATCAGCTGAGAGTTAGGCATGCTGAGCTTGAAAAAGAACTAGAAAGTGTGAAAACCAAGGTCAAAGAAGGCAAAGCTATTCACAACAGTCTTGAGAGCATTCCTAGATCATTCGATGAAGATAAATAACAAATTGTAGAAGTTGATTCTATTCGGCTAAAAGCACTATGAGGAATTCATGATGCTCTTAACTTGTAATTTGCACTCCAATATCTGTAGCACATAAACATGATGATAACCGTACTTTTTGGTTCGGCTAGAAGAGCCAATTTGAATTAGCTGGTTTCTAATTTCTGACTTTGCTCTGACCTAACTGAATCTGAAAATGGCTTTTATCACAAAACCCTTCGAATTCCTTCTCAATCATCAACGCCACGTTCCCCTCGGTATTAGTGAAGTGGCGCTTCCCCTTCCATCAATTGGGGTCGCTTTCTGTTTACACCAAAATTTAGAAGAAGATGTTACAGGGACCCGAACGCTCCCAAGATCATGTCACCAAGGAATCAATTACGTGCAGATCGAGACCAGCTGATTAAGATGCAGAAAATGGAATCAACTTTCCACAGATAGCGCCAGCGGATAACACAGAGGCTACGTTTGGCGCCAGGACGAAGCATGCCGGACTCTACAAAAGGGGAAAGATTAGAGTCCAAGTTATCTTAAATTATGAATGTTTTCTCTAGGGTAAAAAATTGTAATAAGTCATTCTTAGACAGGAGTCTTGCACAGGGCCCGGGTATAAATACCAAACCCTGGCTATTGTAAAAAGAATCAATCAATCCAAATACAAGTCAATTACTTTTTTTGGCTCCGACCACCCCTTAGGAGTAGGAGTAGAGTAGATCTCGGTGAGTTCTTCAGCGAGTACGGCTGCATCGATCTGGTCGACCCCCACTGTGGCTCTGGTATAAATTAGTTATCGACTCTTGTTTAATTCAAGTATGGCCTGTGTGATTCTGCCTCACACCCCACTGCTTGAATTAGATCAAGGTCAAGTTATCAGCTCTACCTTAGAATGGTAGTCTTTGGTAGACTCATTAAGTTACCGATATTGCTTATTGCTTTCATTATTTATCTAAGTACAGCAATATCACTCTGCCCGATTGAGATTGATTTAGATCAACATTATATCTTATTTGACCCATCATTTGCTAACCTAAAACTGATCCAATCTATACCTTAAACGATGAGTTATGTCTTATCGGCTATTTTACATCAATCTTGATCGTGCATAACGTGCGGTTAAGGCATGTTGCATCTTGAGTAGATCTATTGGCTAGAGAGAACCATTCCACGGCCCATTATCATGGCCTGTGTGATTCTGCCTCACACCCCACTGTTAGCACCGTGGAGTGGGGATCGATATTTAGTAGATCTATTCCTGGTAAGGCATGACTTTAACTATGTGTTATGCCTGAATTGGCTGTTTTAGCTGATATTGAGCGCTTACATGAATAGTTCGCATCATGAGACTGTTGAAGTAAAGATAGGTCGAAAGATATGTTAGCCCCATGATCTTATTATTGTATTACGGCCTGCATGATTCTGCCTCATGCCCCACTGATATTAGTAATGAGTTAGGGCCATCGAATCTATTGTTATTTCTACGGCCTGCATGATTCTGCCTCATGCCCCACTAGTCATGATGATAGATGAGATCTAACATGTTCATTAGATTTATCTTTATTAAACGGTTAAGTGGTGTTGAATTGTTTCTTTATATAAAAAGGGGTTTGGTTAATTATAATCATTGGCTCAGCACAAACCGATCATTGTTGGCATCTCATTGCCATTGATTACTATCTGTTCGATTAATGATATTTATCCTGAAGGATAACCGATTCTTCTTACACAACCCCTTGAGCTCTAATTGATTTATTCTCATGAATATACTGGAATCGACTATTTAGTCGATCTCTTTTCATATCGGCTCTCATAGCCGCACATTCGGGACTGTCTGGCAACACCGGCAAGTTCCGCCCTTAATTACTGATGAACTTTCTCTCCTTGTCAATTACAGGGTCAAATTGACTGGCATGTCTTGGGAGGATCATGCAGGATCGACCACCCCTGCGTTGAAGCTAGGCAGATTTGCTCCATCGAGTGGACCCTTCTGGCTTGCTACGTGTGTCCTCGGCACGGAACGAAAATTCTATGTCGGCACACGTTTCTAGCATGCCCGGTGGGACACCACAATCGTCATGGCAGTTCACAACAACGATGACATCCTTATACAACATTATGAAGATCTACCTGATGGGGATAAGGGTATCATCAGCAAAGCTATAGAAGAGTTTTAGAACAATTATTTGTTGTCCTACACCAAAACACGTGACAACACAATTGTTCAGAAATTTCCACTACCAAGAGTTCTGTTACATGGGCAGATAGACACAAATGAAGTTGAAGACAGGCATTTCTTGAAAGAAGTTGTGGACAAATCTATTTGTGATGCCATGTCGAGCCATAACAAAGCTTTCGTGGACGTATTCCATAACGCCTTGAAAGAGGCGATTCATGGATTTCTAGTTGGTCAAGGCGGACCAGCTTATTACAACATTCTAGATCTGTCGACCTAGGGGACCAATCAAGTCGGTACCAGCCATCAAGAAGCGGCATCGGCTGGTAGTGGTGATGTATAGGCAGTTTGGGGTTCATCTGAACAAACTCAAGGAACTACCGCAAATCAAACATAGTACCATCCTGGACCATCAGTACAGCATGTGCAACAGCCGGCGGGGCAAAGTCATAACCAGGTGATCAATTTTGGCACATCAGGCCACATACCATCATTGGCTCAAAAGATAGCATCGTCAGTTCAAAGGATCCATAGAGATATAGATCCTTATATCTATAATCAGAGACTTCAAGCAGCAAGCCAGCAAAGGACTCAGTAGATTGAGATTCCACAAGGGTATCACTATGGCATAGATTATAACATCCTCCACATGATGCCAAATCCAGGATATCAAGGCACGTGGGATTTCACTTCATAGATGGGTCAGCAGGTATAGAGGAATCCAAATCCACAAGCTGATGAGTTATTGCTGAGGGTGACTTTGATGATGAAGAATCAGTTCGGTCTGAAGCCAAAAGGGCTGACCTTTTCATACAAACGCCCATATCCAGAATGGTATAATTTAGTCACCCTTACAACAAATTATAGGCTTCCAGAATTCGCTAAGTTCACTGGCCAAGACAGTACAAGCACGATAAAACATGTCAGTCGGTATCTTACACAATTGGGCGAAGCGTCAGTTGAAGATGCCCATCGAGTTCATTTCTTCTCTCTGTCCTTATCAGGGTCAGCCTTCACTTAGTTTTCATCATTGCTAGTCAATTCCATTGCCAATTGGGCTGACCTAGAGAAGAAGTTTCATACATATTTTTGTACTGGGACTGGAGAAAAGAAGATTACCGATCTAACAACCATAAGATAGAAGACTAATGAATCGAGCACTGAATTTCTTTAGAGGTTTCGAGAGACCAGGAACTTATGCTTCTCCTTAAACTTGGCTGATGATCAACTAGCTATTTTGGCTGTTCAAGGAATGCTGCTGATGTGGAAAGAAAATCTGCTGGGACAAGAATTTGACAACTTGGGACAATTGGCTCAATGAGTAGCAGCGCTTAATAGCCAATTTTAGAGTATGCACAGAGATACCCGGTTCCAGAAGAGTACCTCAGTAGCTGAGGCTTATGATCCATACTCAGTCAATGATGGCTATGATGATGAAGAAGAAGAGGTTGCTGCAACTAAATGGAATTGGGGCAAGAAGACAGTGATGGTGCCAAATCCTTGGGGAAGAGGAGTCGAGGAGAGCTATGACTTTGATGTCACCAAATCAGATAATCTCTTCGATTTCTTTCTTGAGAAAGGGCAGATCAAGTTGCCCGATGGTCATGTCATGTTGCCCCCTGATTAGTTGAAGAATAAGAAGTTCTACAAGTTCTATAATGCTACCTCTCATTCCACTAATGAATGCAGAATCTTCAGGCAGCATATACAGAGAGCTATTCAGTAGGGGAGGCTCAAATTTGATACGCCTCAGGAAATGAAAGTTGATGATAATCCTTTCCCAGGAGATCAAAACATGGTTGATGCTGGGCTATTCAAAGGAAAAACTAAGGTCTTAACATCAACCAAATCAAAAGAAGCTGGAACAGTCAATCCTAAGATGCAAATATCGGCTGACGAGTACAGAGAAATTAGGAGACGTTGTGCCGAGAAAAAGAGCTGATACGAGCAGGGGAAGACGTTAAGAGCAGAGACAACAAAGCCACGGGTCACATCTCGGATTCTGTTGAATAAATGGCAGTGGCAGAAGGAAACGAATTATCAAAGTTGGTTAAAAGATCAAGCGTACCAGCATCAATTGAAGCAAGAAAGGTATGAAACAGAACAAGCCAAATTACATTGGAATTGTCCTTTCTTTAGACATTGCTAGAATGAAGGTTTGAAATTGCCTACTAGACATGATTGTCCAGAATGCAGCAATCGATATCGGGAGTATAGACAGTCTCAAACCAACCGTCGGTCTATCCATGCTCAAGATGCATATCATCCTAATAACATGGATCGGCGCTTAAAAAATAAAAATGTTCATGATCGCCTTGGAAAAAGAGTCATTGAACAGGACTGGGCTGATCATGAAGAAGAAGGCACTGAAAGAAGATATGTGTGGTAGGGAAGCCAGTGGTGCCTAGGAGGTTTAACAAGAAGCCAGAAGAGAAGGGTGCAGCGCCTAAGAAATAAAGAGATGGAACAGGCTCAGACATCCGGTAAAACTCAAGTGTGGCGTATCAAGCAAATAGCCGATAGAAAGCCACCATCGGCTAATATCCAAATGGCTTTTCTGTTGCCATCGGAATTTAGAGCTTCGATAGATCATGAAGTTTATTCGGATTTCGATGAATCAGAGTATGAGGAGATAGTTGCCAAGTTGATGGTTGTACAACAAGCAATATTTGACAAGCCAGTCAAACATCGGCACTTAAAGGCACTATATATGAAAGGTCTTGTCGATGGAAAGCCGATGAAAAAGATGTTGGTGGATGGAGGTGCATCTGTCAATCTTATGCCTTACACTACTTTTCGTAAACTTGGCAAAGGACCAGAAGATCTGATGGAAACTAACATGATGTTTAAGGATTTCGGAGGTAATACGTCTAAGACCCAGGGGGCAATAAACGTCAAGCTAACAATCGGAAGCAAGACTCTGCTCACTACATTCTTCGTCATTGATGGGAAAGGGTCTTATAGTTTGCTCCTTGGTCATGATTGGATTCATGCAAATTGCTGCATACCATCAACCATGCATTAGTGTTTGATTCAATGGCATGGGATGACGTCGAACTGGTTCGCGCTGATGAGTCCATGAGTATCGCGATAGCCGATCCAGTCTTTTGGGAACTAGGAGACTTCGAATGTTTTTCTGGCAAGTCATGGGAAGGAGGCTTCATTAAGATCAGTAATGAAAGCCAACAGCCGATGCAAGCGATTGGCTCTGAAAGCTTATTTTAGTAGAAAAATCACGACTTCACGTCGGCCATTGGATTAAAGGAAAAAAAGCATTGAGATGGATTTAGGCCGACGTATGTGAACGCTGAGTCAAAGTGTGAGTGCGATTCAGAGTTAATGGATTTCTTAAGAAGTTCTATTTTGCTTAATAGGATGCTTGACCTGGGTTCATTAATCGTTCGACCTTTGATATAAAAAGTTCTATGGTACGTTATCCTGACACCCGGTCAACATTTGATAGCCGATTCGTTCTCGGCTCTAATAGCCGGTACCAGAAAGGTATCACCTCTAGTTCAAAAAATGAAAATCTTCAAAGATAATAAAAGCCGATACGATATGTATCCCCGATAGAGCAAAACCAAAAAGCAAAAGCAATCATATACAAGGGCATTGCACTAAGCCACATTCATAAAAGAACAGGAGTCTTTGTTCATCAGATTACCCTAAGTACAAACTAATCAAAGACTTTGTTCACCATATCCTAAGTGGATGTGATATCCACAATGGCCTCTGCCGCTATGGTGAAATCTTCTATCAAATCTTCATGTCCCTCAGGGCCATCGCCAATCGGGAAGCCAACCTCCATGGCATGGAGATCATGCCCGGTTTGGACCTATGCCACAGTTAGCGCCACCGATGCGCCATGATGAACACCGTGAAGAGCAATCTCCTAGGTACGGGCCAGGATGTCTTGGAGATGAGCGTCAATGGGGGAACCCCTCACATTGACGACGTCTGTAGCCACATTTGCTGCTGATTGGAGAGATTCTAGTTGCACCGTTTGAGCTGGCAATTATAGAAGAATATCAAGACAAAGGCAACGGAAACCAGAATGGAAACATTCATGGAGCTCATCCTACCTGCTACCATGGTGTGAGACTTAGCCAGCCATGCTCAAATGGTGTTGGCCTCCTCCTTAGCCACATTAAGGGCCACTTGGAGGACTCCCAGACGAATCTCCAGTTAGTAGTTATTCCGAATCACCTCGGAATAGCTATCCTCGGCTGCCCTCCATTCTTGGAAGAAGCGCTGGACATCATCACCATCGTATGAGTTGGAAGAACACAATGATGAAGCCAGCACGGAAGATGCAGCATCAGTGGGTTTGTCAGTCCTAGGAAAAGGATGAAGGCTGTCACAATGATCCTATTGGTGAGTCAGGATAGATCATCATCATGAACAGAGGTTGCCAATCTCACCTCATGTGTCGAAGACGCTGGTTCATCGTCATGTCTTCTGCCAGGATCTCCTCTACCACACGCTTACCTCGATTACCTTCGCCGGCCATGAGAAATGATTGGATCTACAGAAAACAGGAAGGGAACCACTACAGGGTTTTGGTAGATGGAAGGAAGTGAAGGATTAGTTGCAGATAGAGATGTGTTTGAGGCCAAAGCCCTCAGCTTGTATTTGAAGACATGAAGCGAAGAGGCAGATGCCTCGGGGCACGCAAAAGGCAACCACAATTAATAGAAGGCAAAACGCCACTTCACCAATGTCGAAGAGAATACGACGCCAGATGACTAAGGATGGAAGATCGAAAGGCTCCCTTAATAAAGGCCGTATTTTCAGACCTAGATAAAATTAAAGCCAAGGGTATGGAATCGGCTATTTTCAAAATCGGTTCTTTAGTCAGAACAAAGAATGACTTTTGGGAATGCTGGAAACGAATTACCCTTAATGACTAAGGGTAAAAGGGCTGATGGAGTCACCCTGTAAACCCATGCAGAGCCATAGTACAATCTCTCCTTGGGAAGTTTAAACCAGATTGAGGTGAGTTATGCCAAAGTTTACAAGAATTTTATGATGGATAACTTGGAAGATTTGTGCTGCCTTTGGCTGCGTGCTCTTGAAAAGCATTGAAGCCTATGAACCAAGGATTGCGATGTTATGATTGAGAAGTCAGTAATGAGCAATTCTTTGAGGGAGGTTTGGTTTGGAGACTAAAATTGCCGACCAGGTTAGAGGACAGTAAATCTAGCAAAAATAGTTGACTAATTGAGAAGAACCTTATCGGATCAAGCATGGTGCGCTAGGTAATATTTATATTTTAGAAACACTGAAGAAGGATTCAGTAGAGTGATCGAATGGGGAATATTTGAAGGAATATTACCCTAACGTTTGGATTAATACTGGGCAACCAATTTGCTCGATTGATAGCTCTAATAGCCGGTACCAGGAGGGTATCGCTTCTGGTGCAAAAATGAACCCAGAAGGGTAAAAGCCGGTGCAACATGTGTCGCCCATAGGAGCAAAGTAAACATGAACAAAGTGATGCACGTAGCATGGAATATGAAACAAAAGAAGAAATCATTCAGGATAGAGGAATTGTTTGCTGATATCACATATTACAAACTACAGGCTAGAAAATACTTTGGCTATTGTATCGTCGGCCTCAGGAGATGATTGACATCGAACCATGGCCAGAGCTGATTCTGCAAGGGAGAGACATTCAGCAAGATTCTGGCCATGCCGATCAATCGAGGCAAGCAGATCTTCATTGCCAATCCGCCTCCTTTAATAACAAGGGAGTTGGTGACAAGCTATTGAAGAAGAGGACCCTAAAGACCGAATGGAGTCGGTCATATTCTCCGAGGCAGTGGGGGCACCACGAATTGCACCCTCCTACCGATGAAAGCACTGACACGATGATGCAGGTCCATTGAGGGCCTCCTTAGCGAACTTCTTGCTATTCTCCATGATCTCAAGCCTACGAAGAAGCAAGAACTATACTAAGGACGTGGAAGGTTTGAGGTGAAACGAGTTATTTTTTGATCCCTAGCCGTGGCCTGTATATATAGCCCGGGAGGGTAGAGAGATAGATCTCACCAGTGGTGTGAAATTGAAATCAGATACGGAAAAGGATCAACGCTCCGAGAATTCAGGGAACAGATAACGAAGAGATAACAGATTCAGACTTATTGCTCTCCTAAATTACAGAATGCCATGGGATAGATCAAAAGATTTACACTGACCAGCAATCAACCCACCAAGGCCTCTTTGGATTGAAGGGATTTCGAATCCCCACAAGGCCGAAAAGTCATCATAAACCAAGTCACATCGGCCCGTTAATAAAATTGCAACAGGGAAGGAAAAGGCCGCTTGTCTAGCAAATGCCCAGCTAATTTCTCGAAGCCACTGGAAAGAAGCTTGTGGTTTTCCCAGCGGGCATTTGATTGAGCAAACAAGGGGAAAGCATCCATGCATTTTAGCCTTTGTAAACACTAGAACAGCTCTATGAGCATGGAGAGAAAACCCAGATGATATCACAAGGATTCTTCTAGCCGTAGTGATGAGGACATGGCACCTTCGGATACGAACAATGATTATAAGGTGCGCTCATTCCTACATTTGCATAGTGGCTTTGGTTATAATTCACTTGGTTCCACATGTACATGTCACTATTTGATTGTAGGTTCAAATGTGTTTCATAATGGAAGTTCATTAAAGTTGAACTTTTGGTTCGTCGGTAGCCCGATAGTGCCTCATTGGGAACGCCATAACTCATCCATCCGGAGTGCGATCGAGGTCAATGAGCACTTGATGGAAAGCTTGTTTGATAAGATTTCAAATAGATCTGGTCCCATCTCAATATCACGTCGGCAAGGCCTCCAAATTACCAATATATTCTGTCGCTATTTTTGGCGGGAGCTACACTGTCATCATGGGCTTGTTAGACATCCTTGGGACCCAGGCCCAAGTTGGAGCACGCCCCAAGAAGATGGAGAACACCTAAGAGATGCCCTTGGACGTCCTCCTCCTTGGCCACCACCTTAGGAGGCCAGCAAGGACGTCCAAGCCAAGCCAGAGGCCCAGTCCAATCCGAGTTCGAGTCTGCATCGGCCGTCAGGATCAGTCTGTAATAAAATGGACGCCCAGAACGCATCCGAACTCGGTTTTCGATGATCCATATATGGATGGAAAGCTAATTTGAAAAGGAATCCAATCCAAGTGGTTTCACATCAAAACCTCTTCGGAATCAATGGGAATAGTCAAAACAAGTCAGCATCCAGAATCTATCAGGGTGCTGCGACACCTACTTTTGGTCCGTTGGACCGTGTATCGTGTTTGGGCCCATTAGGGGGCGCGTCCAGGGTAAGCGACGACCCTAAGACCTTTATAATCATACGCCGCTGCCATCATTAGGTTTTGGGTTTTGCTTAGATTATTCTGTCAAGAACAGTTTCGCCGTTCATCGGTTTGTGAGACCCCAACTTCGTGAGTTTAATCATTCATCTGCAATTTGGTTGCATTCTTTCTTGTTCTTGCTTGTGTTCTTCGTTGCGCAGGCATGGATTAGCCTTCTTGGCGAGGTCAACCTGGTCCGTGACTTGGTTGATAACCAGAGGAGCGGTGGTGCTAAGATTGCTGGGTTCGATCTTTCGATCTGAAGCCGGATCGGTGTGTCATTCTTCGCCACAACGATAGTTACCATCACCTGATGGAAGATCGGGATTCCCGTCCCCATTAATTGGTAATCAGAGCTAAGGTATACTGTCAGGTTCACTTTTATTCTCTAGTTTGAGAGTTTCGCATTCGTCGTATAGTCCAGTGCCATACTTTTATTTCCTATCCTAGAACCTTCTGCGTCATAGCATTTGCATATTTTAGTTTCAGATTCCGTTGTTGAGTTTGTGTGCTAGGTCAAAGTCTTGTTGCTGGTTTAGATTGTGTTCTTTTCTAGTTTGTGTTGATCCCTCCACCCACCGCTATTCCGTATCACCATCGGTTTGCATCTTGTGTCCACTAAAACCCTTATTCGAGCAGCTTCCTTAAAACAGTCATAACTTTTGCATCCGAACTCGAAACAGGGAAAATTTTATATCTACGGAGAACGCCAGAAAATTTTAGATCTATTTCATCCCAGCGATGCTGCATTCACAAAAATTAGATTTGCGAAATTCGATTAGGAAAATTGAGTTTCTGGGCCCACAAGTTTTGGTATGCTTTTTAGAGCACAGTCCTAATTTTCTATAGGCCACATCTTTTATTCAATTGAGCTCAATTTTTTTGTGGTTTATTCTTGTGTGCTCCTTGCTGACAAAAAAATATCAAAAGAGCAAAAACAAGAAAAAAAGATTGGACAAAAAAATAAAAGAAAAAAAATAGTAAAAGAGAATAGAAGATATCGAAAAGGAGCACATAAGGAACACTCAATAGCTCTATTGTTTGTGGTACCTTTTGTCTTGTTCATATCTGTTGCTACCTTTAATACTTGTTTCCTTTCATCCTTGTTTCCTCTCTTGTTTATCACAACTGGTGATAGAAACACGTATAGGCCAGCAACTAGGACAAGTGCTCTGGACATTTATTCAATATTTCTGTCTGTCACTGACTTGTGTGCCACATATATATATTTGTTTTTTTTTCGTGCCTCCCAAGCTCCACATATATACTTCAGATCAGTACAGAAAAAAGGTCCTTGCAATCTTGGTACCACTACCTCATAGGTATCATGAACCAGCCACCGGTTGTACGGCCCACTTCTTGCATTGGTAAGAACTTTGTAAGAGCTTGGTAAGACGCTTTCACTTGCTGTCAAAAGTGACACCACTGCAACCACATAGTCATTTGATAGGGATAATATTTTTGTATTGTCTTTTGCTGTCTTCTAACAATGACAGGTTGTTCGTATCCAACGACTTATGATGGTATAGGTGCTAATGAGTACATGGAGTGGGAAATTGTCATCGACAATATATTTGCTACTCGCTTTATGTGTCCAAGGAGGAAGGTAAAAAATGCAGCTAGTGTTTTGTGACATTCTGCTTTATCTTGGTGGGAGTCTTTAGATCCTTCTGATAAACCTCAAACTTGGAATGATATGAAACTTCTTATGCGAGAAACCTTTGTTAATCCACCTCCTGTTTTGATTTCATATGATGAGGTGCACCATTTGGAGGAAGAATCTGTTGTTATTCCTCTTGCTATGACTAACCTTCTGCAGGATAATATCCATAAGCGAGAGGATGACATGGAAGAAAATGAGGAGCTCACAACCTCATATGCAAATTCAGAACCATCACTTCACAATGCACCTATTACTCCTGCTGAGAACACAGGTAATGCCCATGGTGCTACACTCACGGAAGGTGAAAATTGTCTTAATGTACTAATTTTTTCCACAAACCATGCTATCATAGAGCAATTGTTATTAGAACCCTCTCTTGATTTATCTTTGTCCCGTGATAATTTCCTTGATGTTCCTTGTGATAAAGATGAATTAGTTGATGATGCTTCAGTTTTCCATGTTTTGGAACCAATTACTTATGCTGGACATAAATGTTTGCTTCCCATTGCTACCAAAAAAAAAGAAAAGAAATTATTGTATTCTTCAAATACTTTGGGTTATATTGAGTTTGATACTTTATATGCTCTTAGTAGTTTAGAAGAGAAACTTAAATGTGTTGAATTGCCATGGTTGTCTACTTGTACATATCATTTTATTGGAAAATATAATTGTAAAGGAGAGTATATGGTGCATCGTGTCTATATTTGTTCAACTATGAAATCTCCTAATATTGCGCAAAAGTATGATCAACCAAAGGATTCCAATTGCTATAATCTTGTCATGTCAAGTTTCCCTAGTTTTGTTATAAAGAAACATGTTAAATTTCAAGAAGGGGAGCAATGTTGGCTACTACCAACAACGTTTCCTTCAGCTAATCCCAAACCGAGGACGGTTTATTGTCAAGAAGGGGAGGATGACGAGGACATGGCACCTTCGGATATGAACAATGATTATAAGGTGCGCTCATTCCTACATTTGCATAGTGGCTTTGGTTATAATTCACTTGGTTCCACATGTATATGTCACTATTTGATTGTAGGTTCAAATGTGTTTCATAATGGAAGTTCATCAAAGTTGAACTTTTGGTTCGTCGGTAGCCCGATAGTGCCTCATTGGGAAGGCCATAACTCATCCATCCGGAGTGCGATCGAGGTCAATGAGCACTTGATGGAAAGCTTGTTTGATAAGCTTTCAAATAAATCTGGTCCCATCTCAATATCACGTCGGCAAGGCCTCCAAATTACCAATATATTCTGTCGCTATTTCTGACGGGAGCTACACTGTCGTCATGGGCTTGTTAGACATCCTTGGGACCCAGGCCCAAGTTGGAGCATGCCCCAAGAAGATGGAGAACACCTAAGAGATGCCCGTGGACGTCCTCCTCCTTGGCCACCACCTTAGGAGGCCAGCAAGGACGTCCAAGCCAAGCCAGAGGCCCAGTCCAATCCGAGTTCGAGTCTGCCTCGGCCGTCAGGACCAGTCTGCAATAAAATGGACGCCCAGGACGCATCTGAACTCGGTTTTCGATGATCCATATATGGATGGAAAGCTAATTTGAAAAGGAAGCCAATCCAAGTGGTTTCACATCAAAACCTCTTCGGAATCAATGGTAATAGTCGAAATAAGTCAGCATCCAGAATCTGCCAGGGTGCTGCGACACCTACTTTTGGTCCATTGGACCGTGTATCATGTTTGGGCCCATTAGGGGGCGCGTCCAGGGTAGGCGACAACCCTAAGACCTTTATAATCATATGCCGCCACCGTCATTAGGTTTTGGGTTTTGCTTAGATTATTCTATCAAGAACAGTTTCGCCATTCATCGGTTTGTGAGACCCCAACTTCGTGAGTTTAATCATTCATCTGCAATTTGGTTGCATTCTTTCTTGTTCTTGCTTGTGTTCTTCGTTGTGCAGGCCGGGATTAGCCTTCTTGGCGAGGTCAACCTAGTCCGTGACTTGGTTGATAACCAGAGGAGCGGTGGTGCTAAGATTGCAGGGTTCGATCTTTCAATCTGAAGCCGGATCGGTGTGTCATTCTTCGCCACAACGATAGTTACCATCACCTGACGGAAGATCAGGATTCCCGTCTCCGTTACGTAGTAGCTGATTCTCTTGCTCGACAAGGTGCTAAGATGGGAGACACAATCGCCCTATATACAAGAATTTTTCTAACTGCTCAAGATATTCATGGCAAGAGAATGGACCATGGAGGGTTCGGCGGAACTAGAGGCACTGTAGGGAGTAGATGGAAGCAAAACATGGCTGAATTGTTGAGCTGCTCTCGCTAGGGTCAGATGAGCTTTTTATAGCTAGCTCAGGAAGATAAATCCAAGTGCCCGTGAAGCAGTGACGCTCTTGTGAAAAGTTCTGAGGCATAGGCTCATGGGTGGATGCAGGCAACGACAAACAGCGGACCCTAGATCAAGGTTCTCTACCCGTGACTATGGACCAATTAGGAATACAGACATGATAATTTTGGAACAAAATTACTTTTATCCCAAAATTGGGGGCATGTGTTTACACTAAAATTTGGAATAAGATGTTATAGGGACCCGAAAGCTCCCAAGATCATGTCACCAAGGAATCAATTACGTGCAGATCGGGACCAGGTAATTCAGATGCAGAAAATGGAATTGGCTTTCCATAGATAGTGCCAGCGGATAACAACAAAGGCTACGTTCGGTGCCAGGACGAAGCATGCCGGACTCTACAAAAAGGGAAAGATTAGAGTCCAAGTTATCTTAAATTAGGAATGTTTTCTCTAGGGTCAAAAATTGTAATAAGTCATGCTTAGATAGGAGTCATGCACAGGGCCCGGGTATAAATACCAAACCCCATATATTGTAAAAGAAATCAATCAATCCAAATACAAGTCAATTACTTTTTTCGTCTCCGGCCACCCCTTAGGAGTAGGACTAGAGTAGATCTCGGCGAGTTCTTTAGCGAGTACGACTGCATCGATCTGGTCGACCTCCACTACTTGTCTGTAAGTACCATCATGGTTTATACCTTTGTTCGTATGGCTGTATCGATCCGATCGACCCCCACTACGGCTCTGGTATAAACTAGTTATTGACTCTTGTTTAATTCAAGTATGGCCTGTGTGATTCTGCCTCACACCCCACTGCTTGAATTAGATCAAGGTTGAGTTATCGGCTCTACATTAGAATGGCAGTCTTTGGTAGATTCATTAAGTTACCGATATTGCTTATTGCTTTCATTATTTATCTAATTACAGTAATATCACTCTGCCCGATTGAGATTGATTTAGATTGGCCTTATATCTTATTTGACCCATCGTTTGCTAACCTAAAACTGATCCAATCTACACCTTAAACGATGAGTTATGTCTTATCGGCTGTTTTACATCAATCTTGATCGTGCATAACGTGCGGTTAAGGCATGTTGCGTCTTGAGTAGATCTATTGGCTAGAGAGAACCGTTCCACGGCCCATTATCATGGCCTGTGTGATTCTGCCTCACACCCCATGGAGTGGGGATCGATATTTAGTAGATCTATTCCTAGTAAGGCATGACTTTAACTATGTGTTATGCCTAAATCGACTGTTTTAGCCGATATCGAGCGCTTACACGAACAGTTCGCATCACGAGACCGTTGAAGTAAAGATAGGTCGAAAGATATGTTAGCCCCATGATCTTATTATTGTATTACGACCTGCATAATTCTGCCTCATGCCCCACTGATATTCGTAATAAGTTAGGGTCATTGAGTCTATTGTTATTTCTACGGCCTGCATGATTCTGCCTCATGCCCCACTGGTCATGATGATAGATGAGATCTAACATGTTCATTAGATTTATCTTTATTAAACGGTTAAGTGGTGTTGAATTATTTCTTTATATAAAAAGGGGTTCGGTTAATTATAATCATTGGCTCAGCACAAACCGATCATTGTTGACATCTCATTGCCATTGATTAATATATGTTCAATTAATGATATTTATCCTGAATGATAACTGATTCTTCTTACACAACCCCTTGAGCTCTAATTGATTTATTGTCATGAATATACTGGAATCAACTATTTAGTCGATCTCCTTTCATATCGGCTCTCATAGCCGCACATTCGGGACTGTCTGGCAACACCAGCAAGTTTCGCCCTTAATTACTGATGAACTTTCTCTCCTTGTCAATTATAGGGTCAAATTGACTGGCACGTCTCGGGAGGATCGCGCAGGATCGACCACCCCTGCGTTGAAGCTAGGCGGATCTGCTCCATCAAGCGGACCCTTCCGGCTTACTGCGAGTGTCCTCAGTATGGGATGAAAATTCTGTGTTGACACTTTCACACGTCCCAAGATATCTACCGTCTCGCCTTCGTGGCTATAAATACCAGTCAAGGGCTTTGGCCTCAAACACATCTACACCTACAACTATTCTCATTCTCTCGTGTCCTTCTACCTTCAAGAACCCTGTAGCAGTTTCCTCTTCCCCTCCTCTCAAGATCTAAACCAGCACCCATGGCAGGCCAAGATAACTGTGGCAAGCATGCAACAGATGAGATCCTAGAGGAGGAGATGCCAATGAACCAGCGCCTCTGGCTCATGAGGTAATACCAAACGCCCTCTGCTCATGGCAACAAATCATCCTCTAACTCGTCCATAGATTTGTGTTGAATAACAGACTCCTTCCTCCTCCTCCTCCTAGGGCCAGCGAGCCCTCCAATGTTAAGTCTGCTGCCGCCCCCGCGCTGGACTCTTTGTCGGACTCCTCCGACTCGTATACCGGCGATGGCACTCGGCGCTTCCTTTGGGAGTGGAGGGCTGCCAAGGACCGTTATTCCGAGACAACTCAGGAAAACGGTCAGTTTGAGATCCGTCTTGAGGCCTCCTAGGCCGCCCTCTAGGACGTAGAGGAGGAAACCAATGCTACTTGGGCAAGGTTGGCTGAGTCTGATGCCATGGTGGCAGGTAAGCTTAGTTCCAAGAAAACCCTCACTCTTATCTTCACTGCCCCTTTCTTGACAATCTTCTTGCCTCTTTGATTGCTAGCCCTGACGGTACAGTTGGAAAACCTCCAACTAGCGGAGAACGCAGCTTCATCAGCCATCAACGCCTAGGGCCCTCTGCTCATCAACTGTCTGCATGACATCCCAACACACGCCTAGGAGATTGCTCTCCATGGCATTTATCATGGCGCAACGATGGCTCTAGCCACAGCGCAAGTCTAGACCGGGCACGACCTCCATGCCATGGAGCCAGGCTTCCCAATGGCTGATGATCTCGACATGCACGAGGAGCTGATTGAGGACTTCGACGATGATGTGGCGACCATTGTAGGTATCACACCAGCCCAATATGTTGTGAACAAAGTGTTTGATTAGTTTGTATTAGGAGCAAACAATGAATGAACAAAGTTTTTGCCTTTTCCTTATGAATTCATCTCTAAGACTACCACAGTATGAATCATGATTGTCCTTGTGTGTGTTTTTGCTCTATAGGCATCACATATCGTATCGGTTTTTACCCCTTTGGTTTATTTTTTCTTTTTGAACTAAAGGCGATACCCTCCTAGTACTGGTTATTAGAGCCGATGACTAAGAAATCGGCTATCAAGTATTAATCGAAACACTAGGATAACACTTCTTTAGGAATTTTCCATTGATTGCTCTATCAAACTCCTCTTCCCCTTCTAGCATTTCCAAAATATAAGCATTACTAGGCGCACAACATTTAATCCGATAAGGACCTTCCCAATTAGGCGACCATTTGCCAAACCTGCTGTCTTTAGACCCAATCGGCAATCTTACTTTCCAAACTAACTGTCCTTCGCAAAACTATTTGTTCTTGACCTTTTTATCATAATGCCTTGCAACCCCTAATTTATTGGCCTCAATATTTTCAAGAACACGTAGCCGATGACAACTTAAGTCCTCCAAATAATCCATCATAAGGTTTTATAGACTTTGGCTATCAAATCATTTTGCAATGTAACACGTCTTGATCTCGTCTGAATCTCCCAAGGAAGAACTGTATTATGCCAATATACTAACTCATAAGGTGATGATTTAATTGATCCATAACAAGCCATTCTATATGCCCACAATGCTTCATTAAGTGTTAAGTACCACTTCCTTGGTTGCTCTTCAAGTTTCTTCTTAATTAACTTTATCAAAATTTGATTGGATGCCTCTACCTGGCCATTAGCTTGAGCATAATAAGGAGAATAATTTAATAATTTAATTCCCGTACTGGTAGCAAAATCTCTAAATTCCTCTGATGTGAACATTGTCCCTTGATCAGTAGTAATGGTTTGAGGAATCCCAAAACAATAAACAATATTCACCCTTACAAAATCAACCATATTCTTTGAAGTTACTATTTTCAAAGGAATCGCCTCAACCCACTTAGTAAAATAATCTATTGCTACCAATACAGACTAGTGCCCTCTACTTGAAGGTGAAAAAATTTGGGCAATCAAATCAATTCCCAACCTCGGAATGGCCATGGCTTAATTATTGGGTTCATAGCTGATGCAGGCAATTTTTGAACATTACCAAAACGCTGACAATTCTGGCACCCCTTGTAATATTCAAAACAATCTTCTAATATTGTTGGCCAGAAATATCCAGACCCATGAATAACCCATTTCATTTTATAAGCCGATTGATGAGCTCTGCATATTCCTTCATGTACTTCTCCCATCAATACTCTTGCTTCTTCTTGACTTAAACATTTAAGCAAAACTCCATCGACTGTTTTGTAATACAACTGATCATCCAACAAAACATACTTAGTTGATTTATATCTCAATTTTTTGTGATGGATTCTTGAGGTAATCGGCTATTTCAACTCTCCAATCATTAGCCAAGGTCTCACTACTTAAGATTTCTTGGAACACTCGATAGCCTGACTCATTCTGAGCTAACTGATTGGCCTTTTGATTCTAAGCTCTCAGAATATGCTGAAGAGAAGTAAGGGGAAACCCCCTAAGTAACTTTTGCATTCATCATGGTAACCCCTCAGAATATCATCTTTACATTCATACAGGTCAATCAACTGATTAATAACCAACTGTGAATCTTCAAATATTTCAATTGACTCAGCCGTTACTTCCTGAAGAAGTTGAAGTCCCTTAAGAATAGCTTCATATTCTGCTTGATTATTGGTGGTCATTGGTTTGGTTTGAAAGGCAAACTCAAAACTTGCCCCCCGAGGCAAAATAATAACAATACCAATACCACCACCGTGCTTGCACGATGATCCATCAAAGAATAATGTCCAAGGCATTGGTTCCACATAGCCGATGTTTGGTTTATGATGTTGAGTAATAAAATCGGCCATCACTTGCCCTTTGACTGCTTTAGTTGATTCATACCTCAAATCAAATTCTGATAATGCAAGAATCTACTTTCTCATCCTCGCATTTAATATCGGCATTGACAACATGTGTTTGATCACATCAGCTTTAGACACAACTGTACACTCAGCCGATAATAAATAATGTCGTAACTTAGTGCAGGAGAAATATAAGCATAAGCATAACTTTTCAATAGGAGAATATCTTGTTTCTGGATCCAAAAGTCTTCTACTTAAATAGAAAATGACCCGTTCCTTTCCTTCAAACACTTGCATCAAGGCCGATCCAATCGTTTGGCTATCGGCTGATACGTACAACTTAAAAGGCTTACCTTGCTGAGGAGGAACCAGCACAGGTGGAGATTTCATATACTATTTTATCTCCTCAAACGGTTTTTGTTGTACATCACCCCATTGAAATTCTTGATCATTTTTCAACTTCAACAAAGGAGAAAACGACATAATCCTTTCTAACATATTTAAAATAAACCTTCTGATCAAATTAATCTTACCAAGCAGAGATTGTAATTCTGTTTTATTAGTTGGAGGTACTGCCTCATCAATTGCTTTCATACTTTTCTGACCAATCTCAATTCCTCTCTCGTGGACCATAAAACCCAAAAAATGTCCAGCTGACACTCCAAAGGCACACTTATTAGGATTCATCTTTAAACCATGTTTTCTTGTGCACTCCAAAGTCTCCTGCAGATCAACCAGATGTTCTTTGTTCCCTTTGGATTTCACCACCACATCATCAATATAGATTTCAACAATCTTGCCGATCAACTTATGGAAAATATAATTCATTGCCCTTTGTTAAGTTGCACCAGCATTCTTTAATCCAAAAGTCATTACAACCCATTCGAATAAGCTAATTACACCAGGGCACCTAAATGCTATTTTTCTATATCTTCTTCAGTCATAAAAAATTGATTATAACCTGCATTACCATCCATCAAACTAATTACCTTGTGCCCAGCCGTTGTATCTACCAACATATCGACTATTGGCATCGGATAACCATCCATCGGTGTAGCCTTGTTCAAATATCTGAAATCAATACAGACTCTCAACTTTTGATTTTTCTTATACACAAGAACTACACTCGATATCCACTCTGCATATCGACAAGGTCAGATAAATTTTGCTTCTAGTAGTCTTTCAGTCTCCTTAATATCATCAAGAACAATTGGATTAAATCTCCTTGGAGATTGTTTAACTGGCCAATATCTAGGTTTGATTGAAAACCAATGTTCAATAATTGACCGATCTAAACTAGGCATTTCATAATATTCCCAAGCAAAGCAATCTTTAAATTCGTTTAACAAATCTATCAATTCTTGCTTATACTCAGCATCCAACTTAGCACTTACATATGTCGGCCTAGGCCTATCTCTAGGACCAATACCTATTTCTTCTAACTCATCGGCCGACGTAAAGCCATGTCCTAGTTTACCATTTGTACCATCTATTGGATTATCCATTAAAACAAACTTTCAAAGCTGACTGCTCATATCGGCTGTTGGCCTTCATCATTGATTCTAATGAAGCCTCCTTCCTATTGCTTGCCAGAAAAATACTCAAAATCTTCTAGTTCCCAATATATTGGATCAGCTGTTGCTATATTCACAGAATCATCAGCATGAACTAGCCCAACATTGTCTCCATGCCACTGAATCAAACATTGATGCATAGTCAATGGTACACAATAATTGGCATGAATCCAATCATGGCCAAAGAGTAAACTGTATGAACCCTTTCCGTCAATGATAAAGAATGTACTGAACAAAGTCTTACTTCCAATTGTCAATTCAATATTTGTTGCCCCTGGTCTTAGACACATTACCCCCAAAATCCTTAAGCATCATGTCAGTCTCAATCAGATCTTTTGGTCCTTTACCAAGCATGCAAAAAGTAGTATAAGGCATCAGATTAATAGAAGCACCTCCATCAACCAATATTTTACTCATCGGCTTTCCATAGACAAAACCTTTCACATATAAAGCCTTCAAATGCCGATGCTTAATTGGTTTATCAAATATAGCTTGTTGTATCAATGTCAACTGGGCTACCATCTCTTCATACTCTAATTCATCAAAATCCAAATAAACTTCTTAATCTGCTAGAGCATTAAATTTAGATGGTAAAAGAAAAGCCATTTGAATATTAGCCGATGGTTGACCCTTATTGGCTATTTGTTTAGCACGCCATACTTGCAGTTTACTAGATTTCTGAGCCTATTCTAATTCTCTGCTCCTTAGGCGTTGTACCCTTCTTTTCTGACTTCTTGTTAAACCTCCTAGACACCATTGCCCTTCCTACCAAACATGTTCTTCCTCATCACCTTCTTCTTGATATTCAACCCAATTTTGGTCAACAACTCACTTCCCTAGCCGATCATGAACACTTCTATTTTTAAACGCCGATCCTTATTATCATGATGATACTCAATTCGAGCATGGATAGACTGGCGGTTGGCTTGGGATTGCCTAAACTCCCAATATTGTTCGTTATATTCTGGGCAATTATTCCTAGTAGGCAATCTCAAACTTTTGTTCCAACAATGTATAAAGAAAAGACAATTCCAATGTGACTTAGCTTATTCTCTTTCATATCTCTCTTCTTGTTGTTGACGTTAATATTCCTTCTATTCTAACTAGCGCTAATAATCTTTCTCCTTCTGCCATTGCCATTTATTCAACAGAATTTGAGATGTGACATGTGGTCTCATCGCACCATCTCTCGATGTTTCCCCCTGCTCATATCGGTTCTTTTGTTGGTCATTACGTCTTTTACTTTCTCTATATTCATCAGTCGATATTTGCACCTCTGGATCAACTGTTCTAATTTCTCTTGCCCTAGCTGATGTTAAAACTTTAACTTTCCCTTTAAACAACTTAGCATCAACCATATTCTAATCCTTTAGGAAAGGATTATCATCAACTTTCATTTTCTGAGCTGTATCAAATTTAAGCTTCCCTTGTTGAATAGGCCCCTGAATATGCTGCCAAAAAATCCTGCAATTATTAGTATAATGAGAAGTAGTGTTATGGTACATGCAGAACTTCTTATTCTTCAACTGATCGGGAGGTAATATAACATGATTGGCAGGCAGTTTAACCAGTCCTTTCTCAAGCAAGAAATCAAAAAGTTTGTCTGCTTTTGTAACATCAAAATCATAACTTTCTTCAACATCTTTTCCCCAAGGATTTGGAACCATTACTATCTTTTTACCCTAATTCCATTCAGTTATAACAATTTCCTCTTCTTCATCATCATCAACTAAATATGGATTATAAGCTTCAACGATTGCAGCATTCTTCTTGAATCGGATATCTCTACACATATTCTGGAATTGGCTATTAAGTGCTACCACCCATTGAGCCAATTGATCTAAATTGTCAAATTCTTGTCCAAGCAACTTTTTTCTTCATGTTGGCAACATTCCTTGAACAGCCAATGCAGCTAGCTGATCATCAGTCAAATTCAATGAAAAGCATAAGTTTCTTGTTTCTCGGAACCTCTAAAGGAACTCATCACCCGATTCATTAGCTCTTTGCTTTATAGTTGTCAAATCTATGATCTTTCTTTCCCCTATCCCAGTGTAGAAATATGTATGAATTTTCTTTCCAAGATCACTCCAATTGGCAATGGAATTAACCGCTAGTGATGAAAACCAAGTGAAAGTTGGTCCTGACAGGGACAAAGAGAAGAAATGAACTCGATGTGCTTCTTCAATAAAGGCTTCACCCAACTGAGTAAGATATCGACTGACATGTTCTATTATACTTGTGCTATCTTGACCAGTGAACTTAGCAAATTCTAGAAGCTGTAATTCATAGAAAGGGCCACTAAATCATACCACTCTAGATATGGACGTTTGTACAAAAAGGTCTGCCCTTTTGGTTTTAAACCAAAGTAATTTTTCATCATTTTGGTTACTCTAAGCAACAATTCATCAGCATTTGAGTTTGAATTTCTTGGCAATTACTGACCCATCTATAGATTGAAATTCTGAGTGCCTTGATATCCTAGATTTGGAATCATATTGAGAGTATTATAATCTAAACCATAATGATATCCTTGTGGAATATCTATCTGTCGAGCTCCTTGCTGATTTACTACTTGAAATCTCTGATTGAAAACATTAGGATCTATATCCCTATGAATCCTTTGAATTGATGGTGCTATTTTGTGAGCTGACGATGGTATTTGGCCTGATGTACCAAAATTAACCATCTGATTCTGAACTTGCCCTATTGGCTGTTGCACATGCTGCACTGATGATCTAGGATTATATTGCATTTGATTAGTAGTAGCACCCTGAATTTGCTTAGACAAATTCTAAATTGCCTGGGCATCATCACTCTTAGCTAGTGCTGCTTCTTGATGTCTAGTACCGACTTGATTAGTCCCCTGAGTCGACGAATGTGAAATATTGTAATAAGCCGATCCAACCTGATCAAGTAGAAATCCATGAAACATCTCCTTCATGATATTGTGGAATGTATTCAAGAAAGGTGTATTATGATTCAACATTGCATCATGAATAGATTTATTGACAGCTTCTACAAAAAAATGCCTATCATCAGCTTTGTCTATATCTGACTGTCCATGCATCAAAACTCTCGGCAGTGGATATTTCTGAATAACTTTATTATCACGTGTTTTGATGTATGAAAACAAACACTTATTCTGAAACTCCTCTATAGCCTTACCAATGACATCTTTATCCTCATCAGGTAAGTCTTCATAGGCACCATAAGAATGTCCTTGTTGTTGTGAACCGCCATGATGATTGTGGTCCCACCAGGCGTGCCAAAAAGTATGTTGACACAAAAATGTGGTGATGTGATCAACACACAGCAAGCCAGAAGATCTAAGTGAATGAGACCAGGGATCTGCTTGGCTTCAACATAGAACCAGCCAATTCTGAAAAAACTCAATGACGTGCCAGTCAATTTGACCTGCAATTGACAAGGAGAGAAAATCTTATTAGTAATTTAAGGTGGAACTTGTCGGTGTTGCACCAAATAGCTCCAAATATATGGCTAGATAGCCAATTCAATGAGGCTATCGACCAAACATTCGATATCCAGCGTATTCATGAAATGAAGATCTTTAAATTAGGGATTATCGGTTAATATTAATGATATGAATCAAAATAACCGATGATCATGGAACATCAGAAAGCATCATCGACTAAATAGAACATGATCGATATAAATCATCGAGCCAATAGATTTGATGAAAAAAGTATAACATGCGAACAAATCGACTATTAATATAAATGAATCTACAAACAGTTTTGAGTCTAATCTATTATCATCAATAGTGAGGTTCGATCGGATCGATGCAGCTATGATAATGATAATAAACTAAAGCCAAAGGATCTATAAAACTATCTATATGTTGATAGATTCATGAAAATATGCTATATGCGTGAGAGTATAGGCAAATCGGCTAAAGTAGCTGATGCAATCATAGCAAACAAATAGAGTACATATCTTGATCATGAACAAGACCACTAATCGATAATTTCTAATTTAAAGTCTTACAAGTGAGGTTCGACCGGATCAATGCAGCTATGGTAGTGTCATTAGATTAGATCTCATTAATTAGTGAGTTTCTTCAAGATTGAAACATGTCTTTGGATGCATACTATGTTTGACTAGAATAGAGATAAAACAACCAATCTAGCGGAATTAAGCCATCAATTGTAAGATTTGAAGTGTGACTAGATCAAAGGATGACCAATTAAAATGATATGATGCCAATCTATCTCTAACTCAATCGAGTGATTTTGTTATAATTAATAAAACACTAATTATAGCAAGATCGATAACTTGTGAATCAACCAAAAACAGCAAGAAAAATCTTACTAATCTTAGCAGATTTAATAACTGGTGATATTGTATTAAACAACAAGTTATTTGACACAAGATCGATAACATTGATCTATATTATGATTCATAAGAGATCAATTAGCTGATGTAGCCTTACAAACTACGATACAGATCGATAACTAACTTATATTATGGCTCATAAAAGATCAATCGGCTGATGTAGCTTTACAAGCATAATACAAGTCATGATGGTACTCGCAAGCAAGCTAGAGGTCGATCAGTCGATGCAGCCCTGTTTGCTGAAGAATTCGCCGAGATCAACGGTACTCCTAATACGATGGCGAAAGCCAAAAAGATTGTATTGATTGAGTGTTTATTCTTTTTTACAATAACCAGGGTCTAATATTTATACCCGGAACCTAAACATGAATCCTACACAAATACGACTCATTACAATTCTTGGAATAAAAGAAAACTTCCTAACTTAACAATAACCTGGATCCCAATTTTCCTTATTTGTAGAGTCCGACACATCTTCTTGGCGCCACTCAAGTATAGCCCATTAATGTCGTCTGCTAACGTCATCCATAAAATAGCTAATTTTGCCATCACATCTAAATCAGCTGATACCGATTCACATCTAATCGATTCCTTGATGACACAATCCTAGAAGCTTTGAGTTCCCGCTTTCTTCTTCCCAAAACTTGGTGTAAACACCTGGGTCATCAGCCCAGATAGCAATGTGGAGATCATGGAGACAGTGTATGATCACCTTGCACCAATCACGCCAACACCTGCAATGACATCTCTGATCCCGGTGCCCTGGCACTGGGTTAGGAGATCCATCAGCAATGATGATCTGATCAGATCCATTGATCGGGTCAGAGACCATTTAGCGAAATGTTAGCTCCTCATGGATTTGGTCTCAGATCAATCTAGAGTGAGCGATGAGTTTCCCATACTCCAAGATCACCAAGCCACAGCAACCGAGCGACCTGCTCGGCCACATCGTTCAAGGTGGCCAAATTCTGATCTGGTGATCATGGCTACTCTAGAGGGGCGCACGGTGCGACGCTGACCACTTCCCACTAGCGGCCTATGTTTGGCCGACTACGAGGCCCTGATGGAGGACCCACTGAAGCCCTATCCCTTTAGGCTAGAGGGTGTGGGATCTGCTACCAAAACGCTATCCATCACCTCTTTGTCGACCACGTCAAGCATGACTATGTCACCGACCTCTACATCATTGACCCAACTAACTCTAGTCAGCCCATGCCCGTGGTCAACAAGGTGGCTATTCGCTAGCTTTCGGATGAACCCTCTCTTCCAACCGAATCTCTCCACAGTGTTCTAAACAAGAGCCCCGACAGTTATTCTGAGGGCTCAACCAAGACCGCATCGAGCTGCCCTACTTTCCCTCTAGGGTTCGGGGGCATGATCTTCCACATCAGCCATGATAGCATCACCAAGGATGGTGAAACCGCTGAAGAGCGCGAAGCTCGTCTAGTGAAGAACGTTGATCGCCAACATCACCGAGATGCAGAAGCAACCCAATTGGCCGACGAAGATGGTCGTGGCCTGTCCTGCCATCAACGTAATCTAGAGGAGGAGATTGACATGGTGGGTGACTAGCTAGTCTACCAAACTCCAAGCGCCAATCTAGCCGTCGCTTTCAATGAGCTCAACAAACTCCCTCACTCCATAGGTCGAGAAGGTCCGAGCACATATCATAGCAGCGCAAGTCCAAGTCAACGAGTTCTGGAATGACACCCCATCTTATTCCACCACAATAGCTCATAGCCACCACTTCCACCATGGTGGAGGAGACCAACATCATGGCATCGAGGGCCCTCGACCTTAGGCTAGAGTTCCCTACCTATATAGAGGATCTATAGGCAACAATGAAGCTCATTCACGCCACGACGACCGCCCACCATGCCCCTAGGGAGGTCAGGGCGGCAATCACAACTAGGAGGTCAATCAGCCCCCTCGCGACCTTCATGACCACATCAATGCTGGCACAGATGTCTGTAGCCACATTGACAATAGCAGGTCCGCACGCTACGAAGCAAAGATGGAGCATCATCGGCAATTCAACACCGAACATGAGGGATTTGCTGCCTATCAAGCGCCACTTCCCACCGGCGCATTAGGACTTTGCCCCTTCATGGAAAGGCTCCAAGCCGTCCATTGGCCTATGGGTTTAAAGGTTCTTGGTGTTGATAGCTATGATGGAAAGGCCAACCCTGCTTAGTGGCTAACTCTATACGAGATCACCATAAGAGCCGCAAGCAGAGACAAAGACGTCGTGGTGAACTATCTACTAATCATGCTTAACCAATCTGTGAACAATTAGCTCCTCAACCTATGGGAGAATTCCATCTGATCTTGGGATGACCTCAAGAAAGTCTTCACCGAAAATTATATGGCTACGTGCGTGCAGCCTAGCACCAAGTATGACCTAGAGAAGCTTCATCCATCCTTTGCGGAGTCCCTATGCGACTTCATCAGGCGCTTCTTGGAGACAAAAAATTATGTTCCCAACATCGCTGACATCGAGGCCATCGCCGCTTTCACCAAGGGGCTCTGGCACAAGCAACTCCATGGCAAGCTATACCGCAAGAGGCCCGCAACCATCGCAAACTGATACAAATAGCAAATGGATATGCCGACGCCATAGAAGCCAAACGGGTTGCCCACTTCGCTCACCACCCAAGCCACGACGATGACCATCGTGAAGACAAGCACTATGATGACCGCGACCATCACCGTAATGACCAAGACCACCACGACGACCGTGACCGCTATCAACATGACCGCGAGCCCCAGCGTGATGACTGCTCGGATAGCTCGAGAGGCAGACAAGACCGATGTTGCCGGCCTAATAACTCCATCAACACCATCAATGCTCGTGCCAAGCGCACCTACGATGCTAATTTCAGCAAGCTGCTAGATGGCCCATGCCCTATCCACAAGGATGCCAAGCACACCATACAAGAGTGTGGAGGCCTAAAAACAGCGCTCGACAGTGAATCATCAAAGAAGCCATGGTGCAATGATGATGAGATCGAGGACGGTCAAGGTGGAGAATGAGGCAGGAACAAGGGCCCAACATACTAGGATCCCACCAAGACCGTGGCCACCATCTTTGGTGGGAGAGCTATCTCTGAAGACAAGCGAGAGCAGAAGCTTGTAGCTCGACGTGTCATGTCTGTTGCTAAGTATGATGGCCCTGTCGCTGATCCCAAGTACATCGGCTGGTTGGAGCACCCGATCACCTTCTCCAAGGCCAACCAATGGTCGGATATCCCATAGCTAGGGCATTTCCCACTCGTCCTGGATCCCATCATCAAGGACGTGCGCTTCCAGAAGGTCCTCATTGATAGAGGGAGCACCCTCAACATCCTTTTCACTGGGTCCCTCGAGGAGCTAGGGATCAAGAAAGAAGACCTTACCCCCATGGACTCTCCATTCTAGGGGATCATTCCCAAAAAAGCCTTCCTGCATCTAGGACAGATTATACTGACAGTACAATTCAGCACCGCCAAGCACTTCTAGGTCGACTACGTCAACTTCCTGGTTGCTGACTGTTGGTATAAATTAATGCACATTGAATAATCCGCAAGCGCACGGATATTATTCCGATGTAGCACTTCACTGGGAGTACCCAGATTTATATCAAACTCGAGGAAACATGTGTGAGAATAACCAAATCTAACTTATCCCAACTTCACAATCAAGGCTAGATAATAGGAGCGTAGAGGAGACTACAAAGGTCTTCTAGTCTAACCTCAGTAAGCTTTGTCTTCTATTGTTCAATTCTAGGGATAATACTAGAGAAAACATAGACATAGTATGTTTCCTATAGCAATATTGTCTTGCTAGGCCTAATAACGGGAGGTGGACTATAGAGGATTCAACAAGGCTATAAGAGTCACCCTCGCGAGCTACCACCAATCCAGAAAATAGGGTACATCTACTAGTAACTGAGTCTAAGCACCATGCTTACACTATGAATACTACTTTAACCCAGGAGCTACAAGGATTAAAGTACTCAAAAAAGAGTTGCAAACTTGAAGAACAATATGACCAAGATGCTTACTTGAATTAGAAGTCGATTACCAGAGAAATCTTAGAAGCAAGCTCAAGAAGAACTTGATTCCGCTAGGTACAAGCCGTAGAGAGAGCACCGACAGGTCGGCACTCCTCCAAAACTCTTCCCTCTCACTCTATCTCTCTATCTCTAATACAAGACTAGATCCTATCGAGGACTAATCTTCTCTTAATTGCTCGCCCTGAACCTGGTGGACATATGAATTAGTGTTTTTGGCTTCTTAGCTCTTAGGATCAAATGAGGCTTATGCCTGGGGAGAGAGGCAGGGGCTGGATTATATAGCCCTAAGGGTCCAATGTGAGCCCTTGGATCAAACCAACTTAAGCAACGGCCTAGATGCATCCTCAAAAGCGATGGGAAACTGACGTAGGAAGCTGGCTAATAGGTGGGCCCACCAAGTGTCGAGCGCCCTGATAGTGGGGTTGGGCAGCCCCACATGTCATCCTCTAGTCCTCTACTTTGGTGACATGGCTCCTGGATCCTTCTAGAGTCTTCCCACATAGGTTTCGCAGTGGGATTCCATGTTTTCCTTTGACGATTAGGTCCTCCTTGGTGGTTTTTTGATTAAATCCTACTGGAAACACAGATTCACCAAAACTCATGGAATTTGTCAGTTTAAACCCCCTAAGTCTATTCTAGTGATTCATTTATACCCTTATGCATGTTTAATTGATGGATAAAATATGTATGATAACTACAGTCAACAACTCCCCAACACTTAGGCTTTTACTTGTCCTCGATAAAAGGTTGGATTACTCAAGACCTAACCTTAGGACAAGACATCATCATAAAACCATTCCCAGTTATGCATGTACCGCAATATTCAAAGTGTCTGCCATGAAACTTTGGGCGGTTGAAGAATGGAACAGCTTGAAATAGATCACCATCTTCTGTCAATCAAATCAATTGGAGAAACATTTTAAGATTTTTGAAAACAAAACATAGCTTACCTTCTTCTTTTGTAGTACTCTCAAATCACTTTGTATATGTGGTATTTTTGGATCCTCACCAAGGCATTGATGATTTTGCCTTTGTTTTGCTTACTTCTAAAAGCTTATGTGGAGCTTAGGTCGGGATGAATATAAAAACATACTCGCATTGCATATATTATAAAGTCAAAACAAGAATCCAAGGAGAAAGATGTCATACTCTTAGATCAAGATGTGCATGTGTGTGGATATATATGGTTGCTATCCTAATTCTACTATGCTCCTTGAAACATATCTCTCTTGATTAAAACTTGAAAACTTTTACAAGAAAACATTGGCTATCTTATTCATCTCTTTCTCTTTTTTTAGGCGGGCATCTAAGTACCCATTGTTCTAGATATCTCAGACACTTGTCCATTTTTTTCCAATACTCTTTCTTTGAATAACTTTTGCATAGCCACGTGCCTCTTTTTCTGCAATTGAAACTTTTCAAGAAAGACATTTACAAGAACTTGGAGCATTTATACTATCAAACTTATTTTTGTGTCTATTCCCAATGTAGGAGTAGAACATTTTTTGGTGGATGAAAAACATGTTGTTCCATACTCCTAGTGTAGGAGCAGCAGATATATGTGGAGTGTACATGATCTTGATCTTGAGAGCATGATAAGTTTCTCAACAAGGGTCACAAGGTTTGACCAAACTTAATACAATGACAAGTAGTATATGTAGAAAGTTTCTCTAATCTATATTTGACTCTGGTAGGACATTGCTTACCATAAAGGGGAGGTGTAGCTATTCTTTTTAACTTTTCAAAATAAAATTCTCCAATAACGAGACATCAAGAATCAAGTTCCCATTATTCTACTATATCTTATTCCACAACAACTTAAGCAACATGGGGTCCCTAATAATAAGTTCCCAATAGTTGCATGACTTCTAGGAAAAGTATTATGTGAGTCTACCATTAAGTCATGACTGAAATAATCTTTCCTCTGGTTTTAAAGGAGTTTATTAATGGATTTTCAATTCGGTTCGAAACGGAAAGCGAAACATATAAAAACAGAGTGTATTGGGCTCATACCTGACCATGGACGAAGCATGAGGCAAGGCAGTGCTGTGGTGGGCCAGGTGGCCCATGTAAGAGTCCAGGTGGCCCGCTCTTAGTCCCGTCTCGATCCAACATTAGCGAGCGCGGTTCTTGGTCCATTGCTACCCAAATTTCATGATCTTCATGATTGGATCTCATCTTTGTTGTCACGGTGTGTCTACCCCACACTGGTTTTCCTATATACCATTATGCAGAACATGTGAAGACAAACACATATCCAAAAGAAATAGCAAGCCTATAAGATTTCATCAATATAAGGCACTTTATTACACAAGCACACACTTTTTTCTGACCTAACACAAACTTTAATATCCTAACCATCTAAGCTAAGCGACAAACCTAAACACACGATAACACTTAACCTAACACTCGTGCCTTATCAAAATGACTACCTAATTCTCACTTCTTCATTTTAGCAACAAAATGATTCAAAGTGTTTAAATCGTGTTGTAGACTTTTGCGGTAGACATGTTCCTTGTCGATCCTTTGCTCTAATGTATAGATAACATCGCTCAGATCTTCAATCTTCTTTTCTAAGAGGGCAATGGTCGTCCTTGGATGCTTCTCAACCTCTAGAATAGGTAGTGATGCTGCTTTCCTCTTGGGAGGAACAACCTTGATGTGCTCTAGCATAGCCCGGACTCCATCAGTAGTGGTACGAGGGGTGACTGACTTATACTTTGCACAAGTAACATCTCCAAATTTGTTGGTCTTCAGTATAGTCAGCACCTCATGATCTTTCGATAGAAGACGGTTGATTTCCTTCATCACCTTGAAAAGCTTCTGGGTGACTAGCTTCAGCTCTTGTTGGAGAGGCATTCCTTCAAGACATAGCAGTGGTGGTGGTGGAGCGATCAGCAGGCGGCGAATGCCTTGGGCATAGTAGGATTGATTTGAGCAAATAGGGGTAACTTCTAGAGGAACGATGGTCAGTGCAAGCGCGTCGGGCTTGTTGTTAAGATCAGCTCCATAGGGGATGATTTGCTTGTCGGCCATGGGAACTAGAGAGGATGAGAGCTTTGTTGCTATTGGAGGAGAAGGCTTTGATGGGATGGCAATAGAGGTAGGCAGGGGCTCATTTATATAGGGGGGTTCAACTTGTAGTAGGGGTCAAGATCTATCCATATGAGGTCTCGTAACTTGGGAAAACAGAATGCGTCGAAAAACTACGTGATTACGAAGAGGAAGGATCTAGAAGACACGACAGAGTTGACGAGACACGAGAGGCACTGACAGTGGGCCAGGCAGCCACTAGGTGGGGCTAGCCGGCCCCACATTTCATGGTCTTGGGGTGGTTTCTAACTCCTATCTAATCCTAAAAAGTATATTTTTGTATTACAATACGTTACGGAGGATGGCAGTGGTGTAATTTATGGTAAAATCTTGAAATCTACCTCATCCAAATCCTCAGGTGGTGGAAAGATCTTAAGACAGTGGCCATTTACATTGAATAATGTACCTTCATCATTTTGAAGTGTTACCGCTCCATGCAACAAAGTGCTTATCACCTTGAATGGTCCTTCCCATTTGCTTTGAAGTTTTCCATTCCCGAATAATTTAACCCCAGAATCAAAAAGTAATACCTTATCTTCGGGGGCAAACTCCTTCTTGATCCTCTTGTCATGCCATCTTTTTGTTCTTTCCTTGTAAATCTTGGAATTATGATATGTTTTTCATGCCATTCATCCAACTCAGAGAGTTGCATCTTCCTCTTGGTTCCTGCGGCTTCAAATTCCATGTTCCATCTCCTGATGGCCTAGTGAGCTTTGAATTCTAGCTCAATAGGTAGATGGTAGGTCTTTCCATAGACCAATTGATATGGTGACATCCCCAATTGTGTTTTATAGGCCATTCTGTAAGCCCATAATGCATTAGGTAATCGATCTTTCCATGCAGTCCCCATCTCGTTGACTGTCTTCTATAGAATGTTCTTGATTTGTTTATTTGATATTTCTGCCTAGCCACTTGTCTAAGGGTGATACGGAGTAGCAACATTGTGACGGATCCCATGCCTTGTCAAGTAATTGTGAAAATTCTTGTCAGTGAAGTGAGTTCCTCCATCACTAATCACCATCCTTGGAACTCCAAATCTTGGAAATATTATCTCTTCAAACATCCACTTGGAGTGCTTTGCATCAGCAGTTCTGCATGTCATGGCTTCAACCCACTTGGAGACATAATCAACTTCCACTAAGATGTATTCATAGTGTTTTGACTTTGGAAAAGGTCCCATGTAATCAATTCCCCAGACATTGAAGAGCTCAACCTAGAGATTGTTGGTGAGTGGCATGGCATCTCTTGAATTAATATTCCCATGCCTCTGACACGCTCCACACCTCCTGATGAAGTCCTTCGTGTCTTCATAGATGGTTGACTAGAAGAATCCACTTTGCTAGATCTTCGAATGACTGCAGAATGCTCCATAATGTCCTTCATATGGTGATGAGTGGCATCGTTCTATGATCTTGATGCCTTCTTCTACTGGTACACACCTTCTAAGTAGGCCGTCAGAGCAAACTCTAAAGAGGTATGGCTCATCCCATATATGGACACAACTTTCATAAATGAGCATCCTTTTGTTTTTGACTGGTGGTACATAATCTGCAACCATAAAACTAACAATATTTGTGTACTAGGGGTTAGATTTTGTGACCTTGAAGAGCATGTCGTCCCACAGTGAATTGTTGATGGGCAGTTCCTGTGAATTCTCAAACTGCATTCTAGACAAGTGATTGGCAATAAAATTTTCTACTCCATTTTTATCTTTTATTTCTAAATCAAATTCTTAGAGTAACAAAATCCATCTTATCAATCTAGGTTTAGCATGTTTCTTAGTGAGCAGGTATTTCAAAGTAGCCAGGAAATCCTACTAAGTAAGATCTAAACTTATCAATAGCAAAAACAATAGCCAGGAGCTCTTTTTTAGTTGATGCATAATTAAGTTGAGGTCCTATGAGAGTTTTGCTAGCATAAGCAATTGCATGATGTTTCTTATCTTTAGTTTGTCCCAAAACTACCCCCACAGCATAATCACTAGCATCACACATGATTTCAAAAGGTAGCGACCAATCAGGGGGTTGAATGATTGGTGCAGAGATGAGTGCTTTCTTAAGAATGTTAAAAGATTTCAAACAAGCATCATCAAATTCAAAGGGAACATCCTTAGCCAAAATATTTGTTAGTGGTCTAGCAATATGTGAAAAATCTTTTATAAAGCGATGGTAAAACCCAGCATGACCAAGAAAACTGTGGATCCCTCTGATATTTACGGGAGGAGGTAACTATTCAATTACTTCAATTTTAACTCTATCTACCTCAATCCCTCGTTTGGAAACCAAGTGTCCAAGCACTATGCCTTCTCTAACCATGAAATGACATTTTTCCCAATTAAGGACTAAGTGCTTTTCCTCACATCTTTGCAAAACCTCATCTAAATTTTCAAGACAATCGTCAAAAGTTTTCCCATAAATAGAAAAGTCATCCATGAAAACTTCCCTGATTTCTTCAATCATATCAGAAAATATAGACATCATGCATCTTTGAAAAGAAGCTAGGGCATTACATAATCCAAAAGACATTCTATGGTAAGCATAAGTTCCATATGGACATGTAAAAGTGGATTTGCTTTGGTAATCTGGATGGATCGGTATCTGGTGATAACCTGAATAACCATCAAGGAAACAAAAAAAGAGTGGTTCGCTAGTCGCTCCAACATTTCATCAATGAAGGGCAATAGAAAGTGATCCTTCTTTGTTGCCTTGTTAAGTTTTTGGTAATCTATATACATCCACCATCCAGTGAAGGTTCTTTGGGGTATTAATTCATTCTTTTCGTTTTTAACAATAGTTATGCCTCCCTTTTTAGGCACAACTTGAATAGGGCTTACCCACTCACTATGTGGCACAGGATAGATGATCTCAGTGTGCAGAAGTTTCAAAACATCTTTCTTGACAACCACTCTTGTCGCATTATTAAGCCTACGTTGGGGCTCCCTAGAAGGTATAGAGTTAGGATCTATAGGGATGCGATGGGTGAAAAGAGCAGGGCTAATTCCCTTAAGGTCTTGGATCGAGTAGCCAAAAGCAGAATGATGCTTTTCTAAGATAGTTAGCAAGCGTAGGGTTTGAGAGTTTATCACTTATGATCATAGGAGAATCCTGATCATTATTAAGAAAAGCATATCTAAGACCAGGAGGTAGGGGTTTAAGCTCAATGGTGGGCTTAGGTGGTTCGAACAATTCATCTAGAGGTTTGGATTTTGTCAGATTTTCATCTTCCTCCTCGATGAAGAAATGTCATCATCTTCAAGGTTGGGTTCGATCAAATAATCAAGAGATGCAACCTTAACCTCTTCCATTGGGTCTTCCTCAAGAATTGGCTCACTCTCAGCATTTAGAGAATGAATAATGGGTATAGAAAGTTTAAAAAAATTTCCAAATCTTATATTCAACTTCCCCGTTTGGCCTTCTTGGATAAGTCTTCCAATTGGTTGCCCTATGAACAGGTCAAACTCCATAATATCAAAGATATAAAAACTCAAAAATGAACTCTAGTTTTGTTGACATGGATAGGGAGGACATACAAAATTCCCAAACTCGGGAGAATGTGACCTGAAAGACCTTTCAATAACTTTGTTGTGGGGGTTAATGGCATGTGTTCCAAAAAATCATGTGCAAAAGATGCAGACACGATATTAATACCCACAACTGGATTGTAAAGAGCATCAAAAGGAGCTTTATTAATCTGGCAACAAATGGATATAGAAGGTGAATCTAAATGAATAACATCAGAGAAAAGCTCTGATTCTTCTAGCCATTCATTGCTTATAATAGACACTAGCTCCTTCGTTGTCTTTTTAAGGAAAGCTTCCTCAGAAGGATCTAAAGGTTCTTCATTCAATGATTTCCTAGACTTCTGGGGTCTCCTCATAGTATGGTAATTCAAGGTGTTTCCATATTCATTAAAAAGTTCATCCTTGAATTCAAGCATAAAATCTAAAATTGGAGTTTCCTCCTTTTCTAGTGGCTCAGGATTTGGGGTAGCTGAAGTTGGTGATGGATTTTCTATGGATCTAGATTTAGCTATCTAGGATTCTTCCTCTAATGGTTCCTCTTCTACTTCCTCAGGGATGTTCTCTAAGATTTTCGTAAGAATGCTTCTCCTTGCATTTGTGGAGACATGCAAGAACAAACCTCCTGAGGCTGTATTAAGAAGCAATGAGGATCCCCTATCAAGACCCATGTAAAATATTGAAGGAGAATAGAGTCTTAGATGGCAAGGTCAGGGCCAGTATTAATAAGAGTATTAAAGCATTCCCATGCAGTGCCTAGAGATTCTTTTTTCTTTTGTTTAAATGATAGAACCTCCGAACAAAGTTTGACTACCCTGGAAATGGGAAATAATTATAAGCAAAAGCTAGAACATAGGGCTCCCCAATCTCCTTGTCTACTCCGTATAGTGAGATTGTACCAACATTTAGCTTTTCCCATCAAGGAGAAAGGTAAAAGCTTCCATCATAAGGTTTCGTCTGACATGCCCGCAATGCGTAAGCATGCATAGGTCTGCTCAAACTCATTTAGGTGAGAATAGAGGTTTTCATCATCTTCGCCCGAAAAGGGTTGATCCTAAACCATATTAACTAAACACGAACGTAGCTCATTGCTAGGTGTTAGGATAGGCTTTGAAGACTCTTTTGGTTGTAGGCTTGCGCTCGTGGGTGCACCATATTGGTAAATGGGGGTGGATTCTAGATCCATGGTAAAAGAATAAAAGAAAATATAAACATATAATACAAGGATAAGCTAGGCTCGAAGTTAACTAAACAACCATTTCCCCGGCAATGGCACTAGAAATGCTTGTTGGTATAAATTAGTGCACATAGAATAATCCACAAGCACACGGATATTATACCGATGTAGCACTTCACCAGGAGTACCCAGTTTTATATCAAACTCGAGGAAACATGTGTGAGAATAACCAAATCTAACTTATCCCATCTTCACAATCAAGGCTAGATAATAGGAGCGTTGAGGAGACTACTAAGGTCTTCTAGTTCTAACTTCGGTGAGCTTTGTCTTCTATTTTTCAATTCTGGGGTTAATACTAGAGAAACATAGACAAAGTATGTTTCCTATAGCAATACTGTCCTACTAGGCCTACTAACGGGAGGTGAACTCCTCCAAAACTCTTCCCTCTCACTCTATCTCTATCTCTAATACAAGACTAGATCCTATCGAGGACTAATCTTCTCTTGATTGCTAGCCCTAATCCTGGTGGACATATGAATTAGGGTTTCTTCTTCTTAGCTCTTAGGATCAAATGAGGCTTATGCCTGTGGGGAGAGGCAGGGCTAGATTATATGGCCCTAAGGGTCCAACGTGAGCCCTTGGATCAAACAAACTTAAGCAACGGCCTAGATGCATCCTCAAAGGCAGTGGGAAACTCATCCTCAAAGGCAGTGGGAAACTGACGTAGGAAGCTAGCTAATAGGTGGGCCCACCAGGGGCTAGGTGTCCAGATAGTGGGGCTAGGTGGCCCCACATGTCATCCTATGGTCCTTTGCTTTGGTGACATGGCTCCTGGATCCTTCTAGAGTCTTCCATGTAGGAACCGCGGCAGGATTCTGTGTTTTGCTTTGACGATTAGGTCCTCCTTGGCGGTTTTCTGATTAAATTGTGCTAGAAACATAGATTCACCAAAACTCATCGAATTTGTTAGTTTAAATGCCTAAGTATACTTTAGTGATTCATTTATACCCTTATGCATGTTGAATTGATGGATAAAATATGTATGATAGCTACCGTCAACACAGACTTCAACCCGGAGTAACATGCCATCGTTGGCCAACCAGCCCTCGCCAAGTTTATGGCCGTGCCACACTACATGTACCTGGTGTTGAAGATGCTGATGGAGCAGGGGTCCTCACCTTGCGCGCTATTGGTATTTATTAACTAGTCAGTTATTTTAATAGCCACCTATTAATTACCTACATCTCCTAACATTACTTTACTAGGTTGTCATCCCTAGTGATGGTGCTAGAGATGCTTGTTGGTGCTACCTAGTATCACTACTAGAATGATACTAAGTAGTTCTTTATCATCTTATGTGACTAGAAAGAATATATAGATATGAATGAAAAAGGATCTGCATGCACATAGATCATTGGTACGCTAGGATCATCCTTCTTGGCAAGGAATGGTGAAGCGAGGAGGTGGTCGTACTCAGATCAGAGTGTGTTGATCATGTTGACTGATGTTGTAACACGGCTTCAGCGAGTGACAAAGGCCTCCGATAGTAAGGTGTCGCCAAGGCGTCTTCGACCGTCTTAGGGTGGAGACCCGGCGTGGACTAAAGGAACTTTCCTGGCTATGCTCGAAGGGCGCTACATGTCTCCGATCGCCCAGGCGGATGCCGCCCCATTCCGACTTACGGGCGTCTCCGGTAATAAGGACGGAGGCCGCCCTACCTCTGAACTAATCAAACAAACAATCTTGCTTAAGTGTGTGCAGGTACTCAAGCGCAGGCGCCCGTGGTCCACACAAACGCACCAGCATGACCCCTGCGTGGCCGGGCAGAGACCTACGGATGATGTCTTCGACCGGACCGGCGGAGACCCGGCAAGGCGACGACGCGCCCCTGAAGGTGGAGGCTAGAACGCGCCAGCATGGCCCCTGCACGGCTAGGCGGAGACCTACGGATGATGTAACAGAACCGACCAAATCATAAGAACGTAAGTACAAAAACAATCACCGAAGCGATCAAATTCCTGTACTTAAGCTCCCATAATCCCGGTAGTCCAGAAATCACAAAGGATTTCAACCAACTTTCGACATACAAACCAAGATCGTAGTGATTCAACACAACACATCATCCGTTACAACATTTCATAAGTAGCATTCGGATTACATCCATCAGAGTTGAAATAGAATATTACAAACCAAGTTTGAGTGTGCGGAAGCAACATAGTTTGGTACAAAACATCATAGTTTTCAATTACATTGCCAAGGCTGAGTCATGTCCCACAAAAGCATTATCAGGTACGAGAACTAGTAGAGACCGTGCCCAATGGTCTAGTCTTCATCCCCAGCTGGGAGAAGGCAGTACTTGCAGCAACTAAAGTAGAACTGGTCATCTGCAACAGGTGGGAGATAAACCCTGAGTACGACAAGGTACTCAGCTAGACTTATCTGTCAAAACTAGAAATAAAAGACACCAAGGATCATGCAAGGCTTTTAAGTTGGTCTTTTGAATCAGTCAAACCGTGACACTCCAAGGGTCAATTCAAGTCAAACCTTCACTTGAGGGCATTTTGGTCATTTTGATCTACATGAACAATGTCCCAACAAGTAACCTAAGTGTAGTTAAGGTGTAATAGACCATAATCAACCATTTTTACAAAATTGTTATACCACTTCTAAAGATCACATGTGATAAAGCAATTAAAACAAGCAATTCATTCATATGTTTCCCTTCCATGTTTCACATGTTTCATGACCTTGTGGTTATTTTATACTTGTCATATTACTAGCATGTTGCCATGTTTCAAGGTATGAGAATTTCATGTTACATTCACATGTTGCACTACTACCATTCTAAGCAATCAAGCATGAAACACACACAATTGAAAACGTTGCATATGCATGTTTCAGTAACAATGACATGCTGAGATAGATGATGCACATGTTTATGAAATGAAATGCAATTAGTGGAAGCCAAACACCTAGGGTGTTACAGCCTTCCCCCCTTAGAAAAATCTCGTCCCGAGATTTGGAAAGCGTACCAATCAGTATAGAAAGCCGGATAGTTTTCCTTTAAATAATCTTCCCGCTCCCAAGTTGCATCCCGTTCACTATGATTACTCCAAACTACCTTGTATAATTTAACTACTCGTGTACGAGTCACTCTTTCTTGAGTATCCAGGACTTGCACGGGCTTCTCTTCATAAGAAAGATCAGACTTCAAGTTGACTTTCCTTGTTGCTATTCTTTCCTCAGGAATATGAAGACACTTCTTCAGCTGGGACACATGGAATACTGGGAATATAGCTCCCATCTCACGTGGTAGATCGATCTTATTGCTACTCTTCCACTTTTCTCGATAATGCAGTAGGGTCCAACATATCAAGGCTCAAGCTTCCTTTTAATTCCAAAACGCTTGACTCCTTTCATAGGGGATACCTTCAAATAAATATGATCACCTACTTCAAACTCAATAGGTTTTCTTCTCTTGTCAGCATAGCTCTTTTGTCTAGCCTATGCGGCAGTCATATTCTTCTGTATAGTTCGGACTTGCTCTTCGGCTTCTTTTACAAAGTCAATACCATAGAACCTTCTTTCCCCGGGTTCCACCCAGTTCAAAGGAGTTATACACTTGCGGCCATAAAGAGCTTCAAAAGGAGCCATTTTGATACTCTCTTGATAACTGTTGTTATAAGAGAATTCAGCGAGAGGTAACCAGTCTTCCCAAGAGCCTTTGCAAGAGATAAGACAAGCCCTAAGCATGTCTTCAAGAATTTGATTAACACGCTCAGTCTGTCCTAATGTTTGCAGATGATAGGCAGAACTGTGGATTAGATGAGTGCCAAGATTCTAATGTAAGCACTCCCAAAAGCGAGCCGTGAACTGAGGTCCTCTATCAGAAACAATGGATTTGGGTACACCATGGAGACGTACCACTTGTTGAAAATAAATCTCAGCATAATTGTGCGGGTGATAGGTAGACTTAACCAGAATAAAGTGAGCGGATTTAGTTAGACGATCTACGATAACCCAGATGGAATCACAACCCTTTTTGGTAGTGGGTAATCCAACAATAAAATCCATGCTAATTTCTTCCCACTTCCAGCCAGGAATAGAGAGTGGCTGCAATAGTCTGGGCCTTATGTGAATAGCCTTGACTCTGCAACAGTTATCACACCTTGCCACGTAAGCTATGATTTCTTTCTTCATCTTGGTCCACCAATAATATAGCTTGAGATCTTGATACATTTTACTGCTACCAGGATGGATGGACAATTTAGAAGAATGGGCTTCAGCCATAATTTGATTTCTAAGTTCTTTGTCTTTGTGTACCACAAGCCTATCATTAAACCAGAGAATTCCCTTGTCATCGACCCTAAAGTGCTTGGTTTCTTTCTCTTTCATCTTCCGCTTGATGTGAAACACACCCTCATCAGTCTTCTGGAGTTCGATAATTCGACTTCTAAGAGAGCAATCCACAGTGATATTGTGGAGTACTATAGGATGAAGGAGGTGTGCCAGATGAAAGTCTTCATTAACCAAGGAATTGCAATGGGCCTTTCTGCTTAAGCCATCAGCAACCACATTTGCCTTACCAGGATGGTAGTCCACTTGAAGGTTGTAGTCTTTGATCAATTCTAACCATCGTCGTTGACGCATGTTCAACTCGGGTTGAGTAAAGATGTACTTGAGGCTTTTATGGTCAGTATAGATGTTGCACACATTACCCAGCAAGTAATGTCTCTAAATCTTCAAGGCATGAACAACTGCGGCTAGCTCTAAGTCATGGGTAGGATAGTTGACTTCATGCTTTCGGAGCTAGCACGAAGCATAAGCAATTACTCGGCCCTCCTGCATAAGAACACACCCCAAACCGGTGCCACATGCATCACAGTAGACATCAAAAGGCTTCTCGATGTCAGGTTGTGCCAATACAGGAGCAGAGGTTAGTAAGGTCCGCAAAGTGTGGAAAGCCTCTTCACACTTCAGAGTCCACACAAACTTCTTATCCTTTTGAAGTAGTCGAGTCATGGGCTTGGCGATTTTTGAGAAATCCGGGATAAAACGACGATAATAGCCAGCCAAACCCAAGAAACTTCAGACTTCAGTGACCGTAGTAGGTGCCTTCCACTCAAGGACTTCTTGCACCTTAGTAGGGTCAACCGAAATTCCATCACCAGATAACACATGACCTAGAAAAGGTATCTTGTTCAACCAGAACTCGCACTTGCTGAACTTAGCATAAAGCTGGTTGTCACGTAACCGAGTTAAAACAATTCTCAGATGTTTAGCATGCTCTTCTTCATTCTGAGAATATACAAGGATATCATCAATGAACACGACGACAAATTTGTCCAATTCCGGCATGAATACAGAATTCATCAGGTACATAAAGTGTGCCGGAGCATTTGTCAACCCAAATGACATGACAAGGTATTCGAACAAGCCATAACGAGTAGAGAAAGCTATCTTTGGTATATCTTCAGGATGAATTCTGATCTGATGGTAGCCAGACCTCAAATCGATCTTGGAGAATACCTTAGCTTTGGAGAGCTGATCAAACAGAATATCGATGCGAGGAAGAGGGTATTTGTTCTTGATAGTAATAGCATTAAGGGGGCGATAATCCACGCACATGCGCAAAGATTCATCCTTCTTCTTCACAAATATAGCTGGACAACCCCAAGGAGAAGAACTAGGCTGAATCAACCCTTTCTTCAATAGCTCATTCAACTGACTCTTCAGCTCAGCCAACTCATTGGGTGGCATTCTATAGGGCCTTCGAGAAATAGGAGCCGTACCCGGAATGAGCTCTATCTTGAATTCTACATCACGGTCCGGAGGTAATCCAGGCAAGTCATCAGGAAAGACATCTAGAAACTCACAGACAACCGGTAGATCCTTAATGGCTTTGGCTAGGGTAGCATTGGCCATATTGTGGATAGAGATATCATGAGGTAACTGCACTAGAAAACCCTTCTTATCCATAGGATCCCTCAACATTACCACACGGGTTGAGGTATCGATCAACACTCCATTCTCGCTCATCCACTTCATTCCTAGGATTATATCAATTCCTACCCCCGGTAGAACCACAAGATCCATACGAAACTCTCGATCCCCAATCTCAATCTTTACATCTTTAACTACTTGGTTAGTCAGGATATTATTTCCAGCAGCACTAATACAATAACCACCCTTGACAATTGTAATCACATTCGTATTATGCTCAGATGCAAAGTAGAACTCATAAAGGAGTGCGAAGCACTCGAATCAAAGAGCACAACTGCAGGGTGATCATTAACAAGGAACTTACCAGCGGTGACCACTTCACCAGCAGGAATTTCCTCCACTGTAGTTTAGTGAACATGCCCCTGACGGACGTTTCCTTGAGCATTCTTGCGAGGATGGGGACATCTATTTGCCCAATGACCAGGCTGGTTATAGTTCCAGCACGGCCTATTTGCTAGTGGAACATTGGAGCTACCCTGCCCAGAGGTATTCTTCGGCAAGGAAATTGTATACCCCTTGCGGAAACCAGTTTTAGCTTGGTTCTTCTTCTGAGGTGGGCAGTACCGGACATTAGCATTGGGTGGACGGTATGGGGTCTTAGATACCATTGGAGCCTTAGACTGAGAAGCACCAGCCTCAAAGTTTCTTTTATGGTTCTTAGAAGCAGCATAAATCTTGTCATTGTTCTCCTGAGTCAGAGTGTCACTGATAAACTCATTGAAGGTGACACACTTGCAGTTGCCCATTGACTTCATCAGTTTTGGGGAAAGTCCCCTCTTGAAGCTAGATATTCTCTTGGCGTCAGTATCGATGAACTCGGGAGCATACCTTGTCAGGTTGTTGAATGCCTAGAGGTACTCATTGAGACTCTTGTTGCCTTGGGTGAGCTTCATAAACTCAGTATGCTTAATGGCCATGAGACCAGGAGGGATAAATTGTCCCCTGAAGGCTGCCTGGAACTGGTTCCAAATGATCTCAACATTAGCAGGGAAGGTGGTCCTGTGATGGGTCCACCATATGCCTGCAGGGCCTTGGAGCTAGTGTCCTGCATACGAAGCCTTCATGCCTTTAGTTAAACGGAGCAATCCAAACCTTTGCTCTATCGTGCTCAACCATTCATCCGCTTGTAAGGGTTCTTCTGCCTCACGAAAGATAGGAGGTTTTGTGTCCATGAAGTCCTTAAAGCTGCTGTACTGGTTCGGCTCGGGTCCATGGCAGACATGCCGATCCTCACGGTTAGCCATCTGGCGCATAGCCTCAGCTAGCATGCGCTGACTTTCCACGACCGTCTGCATTAGCTCAGCTGGTGTGGGCGGTGGAGGAGGTGGTTGTTCCTCATCTCCAATGTTATGCCTACGACGAAGGTTATAAGCCATCTGCAAAAGGTATAGCCAATGAGCACTGACGATGTGGAAATTTTTGTAGATGAATTATATAATTATGCCAAACTGGTTCCATTGGAGAGAATGCATTTCTATAATCAACAGAGGCACAATCCTTCATCACAATCACACAACTCATCAAGCGCATCAATTGACACATAAATGCGATGAACTTAACCAACAACGAGATCCATAGACCGCAAAGACGAAATTCAGCAAAAGCTCACATACGTGGAGCACAACACGTTCGATAGGTTACATCCAAGCCATAGTGGTTCCAAACTTACATCAAGGGTAACATAGGGTTTGATATTACATCCCAAAGATTAACTTGCTACAAAGCTACTCGTTCATGCATGAGGATCAACAAAAGACTAGATCTAGCGCATTAGCTAAGTAGTAAGCTAAACTACGCATCGTCCTCAAAGTCAGTGTCAAAGATCTCTCCTCCATCTTCATCACTAGCAGGCTCTAACTCCTCATCTTCCTCCTCATCAGGTGGAACGTCCTCAGGTCCATTGACCTCCATGTCATCATCACCTTCAGCCATGATGACACCAGAACCCATCTCATCCTCATCCTTAGGTGGCAGGAGAGGGTGAAGTTGATTGTGTAACAGGTGAACCTCCTCATGGAGATTATCATTGTACTCCTCAGCAACTGCCACTTGCTGCTCTAACTCCATCTGTCGCGCCCTCAACACATTCTCTTCGTGCCAGGCTTCATTCCGTTGGTTCATCACATGAATCAACATACGTTCACAGTTGCGGTGAGCAACTATCAACCTCTGAACCTCAAGGGTCTCTTGGTCCCTTTCCTATGTTACTTGCTCCAAACGGTGCTGAGCCGCATTCCTCTCAGTAGTCACCTAGGCCAGCTCTGTCCTCAGCCTTTCCACCTCAGTAGGCTCAGGACGGGGCTCACGAGGGGCTAAACGGTGACGAGGCGCCCTGCCTCCAGCGGACTTGCGAGCAGTGAGTTTCGTGCGCGCCATCTGTAGCAAAAAGTTGCAACGTAAGGGGAGAATCATTTAAGGGATACGAAATTTAATTAGTCGGGACAATCATATTTTAAGGGAGGGAGTGATGCAAGAAATGCCATGTATGCTTGAACATGATGCATGCACGATCCGTACGTCCTCACAAACCTAGAAAAATTTAAAGGCTAGCAAAATATACGGTGGCATACATACGTTCTCTCGTATACGATAGCTAGTCGATCTACAACGATACGTTGTTAATGTACCTGCAGAAAATTTCATTTCAGCCCAATAATTTCCCAAAATGCATAAAAAGTAAGCAGTAAACTAAATACTTTCATACATACATCCCCTGATGTATATATTCTAGTATCACAGCTACCCGTCAGAGATATCCACAATTAAGTACTCTCATAGATACATGATCGAACATGTAAGTATGTGAGCAGCCACAACTACTCTCCCCTAGACCGATGGTTGGACGGTCATGCTCTCACAACTCCCACTTACCAGAGCGTAGAGGTATTTTGATCCATACATTACCACCCAAGCGGATGGCATCCATACCATAGCACGCCGTATGGACGACGAAACAGAACAAGCAGGAACCCCCAAGTTAGTACTTTAATAAGCCACCTAAGAGTCCTTATTTGGGCATAAGGGATATGACCACTGGCAATACTTAGTGTTTAATTTAGGATTTTCACAAATACTTTTGTTTTAAATACACAAATGACATGTTTAGTGTCAAATCTTGCTATGATGCTAGTTGTAACAGAACTGACCAAATCATAAGAACGTAAGTACAAAAACAATCACTGAAGCGATCAAATTCCTATATTAAGCTCCCATAATCCCGGTAGTCCGGAAATCACGAAGGATTTCAACCAACTTTCGACATACAAACCAAGATCGTAGTGATTCAACACAACACATCATCCGTTACAACATTTCATAAGTAGCATTCAGATTACATCCATCAGAGTTGAAATAGAATATTACAAACCAAGTTTGAGTGTGCGGAAGCAACATAGTTTGGTATAAAACATCATAGTTTTCAATTACATTGCCAAGGCTGAGTCATGTCCCACAAAAGCATTATTAGGTACGAGAACTAGTAGAGACCGTGCCCAACGGTCTAGTCTTCATCCCTAGCTGGGAGAAGGCAGTACTTGCAGCAACCAAAGTAGAACTGGTCATCTGCAACAGGTGGGAGATAAACCCTGAGTACGAGAAGGTACTCAGCTAGACTTACCCGTCAAAACCAGAAATAAAAGACACCAAGGATCATGCAAGACTTTTAAGTTGGTCTTTTGAATTAGTCAAACCGTGACACTCTAAGGGTCAATTCAAGTCAAACCTTCACTTGAGGGCATTTTGGTCATTTTGATCTACATGAACAATGTCCCAACAAGTAACCTAAGTGTAGTTAAGGTGTAATAGACCATAATCAACCATTTTTACAAAATTATTATACCACTTCTAAAGATCACATGTGATAAAGCAATTAAAACAAGCAATTCATTCATATGTTTCCCTTCCATGTTTCACATGTTTCATGACCTTGTGGTTATTTTATACTTGTCATATTACTAGCATATTGCCATGTTTCAAGGTATGAGAATTTCATGTTACATTCACATGTTGCACTACTACCATTCTAAGCAATCAAGCATGAAGCACACACAATTGAAAACGTTGCATATGCATGTTTCAGTAACAATGACATGCTAAGATAGATGATGCACATGTTTATGAAATGAAATGCAATTAGTGGAAGCCAAACACCTAGGGTGTTACAGATGATGTCTCCGACCTGACTGGCGGAGACCCGCCAAGGCGACGGCGCGCCCCTGAAGGCGGAGGCCAGTGTCGAGAGCCGTGGCCCCCACGTGGCCGGGTGGAGACCCGCGGGAGATGTCTCCGTCCGGTCGGTGGAGACCCGCCGAGGCAGCGGCGCGCCCCTAGAGATGGAGGCCAGCACCGGGGACCCAGGCAGTTGGGTCGAAGACCGAGGCATGGTGGGCCGGCTACTCATGGAGGCCCATTACTCGGAGACGATATGGTAGGATTGCCCCACAAACAAGAGGCTAGCAGCAGAATATTCTAGGAATGTACTGTAGTAGTTGAGGGGCATTATAATAAATTACGTCATGAAGTAGTTGAGCCCTATAAATAGGGAACACTTGTAACCGTGCTGGTTGGTTGGTGAACGAATTAATGAAACCCTAGGTCTTTGTGCTAGCTTCCCACAAGTTCACCTGTCGAGCCTATCCCGAGCCTCCGCCCGAAGGCGACCCCTGACGAGCGGAGGCCCCAGTCTCCCCCACACTGTCTGAAACCCCTAGTTTCAACATTGGTGCCCACCGTGGTTTGGCCAAGGCAAACCAATGATGGCAGGGAAAAGAAAGACCACCACCAGAGCAGTAGTGACCACGGGTCAGCGAGGAAGGCCTAGGCGCAACATTCGTAGCACCTACGCAACCTCGCCAGTGGAGGATGACACCAGAGCAGACGCCCAGGGTCAACCACCGGAACCCCAAGATCTAGAGATTCAGGATCCGGAGGCCCAACCAAACTCAGCCACAACACCCGAGCAAGAACTGCAATAGCTGCAAGCACAGTTGCAAAGAGCACAACAAGAGAGGGACAGAATGGCAGCAGCATTCGTAGCTAATTAGCAAGCTATCCAAGTGTCAGCACAAGCAGCAGAAATAAGGCAGCAGTTGGCAGTCCTACATGCTGAGATGCTAAGTATGCAGCATGTAGTACCAGCGTCAACCTCCGCAATCCCAGCCTCCGCAGCAACACCAACTGCAACCATGCTACAAGGCCCTATGCTAGTGATTAGCCAGCCAACAATGCAATCTCAGGTGATGCGGAGGCCTATCGATCCCAAGTCCCCACTATCTAAAGGCATACAACAGTCGCCATGGCCAACAGCGTACAAGCCAATCACACTACCAAAGTTCAATGGAAAGACAGACCCCCATCAGTTCATTATGAGTTACAAGGCAGCAGTAGCCTCCGCCGGCGGAGATGACACCGTCTTGGCAAAGTCATTTGTCATTGCCGCCGAAGGCGACGCGCTGGCTTGGTATTCTATGCTCAAACCAAGCACAGTCTATTCTTGGGAGAACCTCCAGGACAAGATATTGGCAAACTTCAAGGGGCTAATAGCACAGTCGCTGACTTCCACAAATCTGTTCCAGTGCAAGCAAATGCAGGGAGAGACACTACACGACTACTTCTGGAAATTCGTGTAACTAAAGGCGAAGGCACTAGATGTCCCAGACGAGATCGCCATTGAAGCAGCGATCAAAGGCCTCTGAATCAGGCCGTTCGCAGCACACCTAGCAAGAAAGAAACCAACTTCCATACAGCAGTTGTATGACGAGTTCGAGAAGTACTGTAGATCAGACAATGACCTCTGCAAAAGGCTGGAGGAGCAAGGTCGAAACAGACAACAAAACAGCAGCAAAAATTCCCAGAAAACCAATGCAAACCAGAATGTATCAAATCAGAAGCCAGGCCAGGGGCAAGTGCTCAGCATCGAGGGTCAACCTCACCCCGAGCAAGGGCAATAGGCAGCACCAACACGGCTGAAGACCCAGACAAGGAACCAAGGTCGGCAAGGTTACCAAGGCAAAAACTGGAACAAAAACCAAAGCCAGAAACAACGCAGGCCATATTGCGTTTTTCACGGCGAAAATGCAGGGCAGAGCACCAAAGATTGTCCAGAGACAAAAAGAAACATAGGAAAGGATGAAGAACAAGCAAACTACCCAACCTCCGACACAGCAGAGCGCAAGAGAGGTCAACACCACCTACACAACTAGCCACCAGCAGTACTGCCCAATGTAGCCAATGCTAAACGCAACCCAAATACATCCCTCCACACTGGCCTCTGCCTATTACCCAAACTTCCTACCAGCATGGCGGTCATCACCTTCGCAGTAGCCTCCAGCGGGCAACTATAGGTCGGAGGCAAGCCTGACCTACATATACCCAAAATCTCCCCATATAACCTACCTCGAAACAAACCCACCGGAACAAAACCGAATAAGGTTCGAGCCTCCGCGGCCACAGCACCACATGCAGCAACTGCCTCCGCCACCACCTCACAACCAACCCCCAACACCAAAAAACGAGCCAAACCCAGAAAACCAAGTCAACCCTCATGGAGCACTACCAACATAGGCATGATATTGCCAATCGCCGGAGGATCATCAATGGAGTTTCAAACTAAAAAGCAGAAAAAGGACCACCTCCACCTGGTAAACAATGTAGCAGTCCAAGGCCCGACGAAACACATAGATTGGTCTAGAGTCCCAATCACCTTCACAGAAGAAGATCTACAGCTAGAGAGCTACCCTCACGCAGACGCAATGGTGATCAAGACCAACATAGCAGCATGGGAGATAAGCAGAATACTGGTCGACACTGGCAGCTCAGCAGATATCATCTTCGCAAATACCTTCGACCAAATGAAGCTCAATAGAAATCAACTACAGCCCTCCGAATCCCCTTTAATAGGATTCGGAGGCAAGCAGATACAAGCATTAGGAAAAATCTCACTCCCAGTGTCGTTCGGAACCCAAGCGAATGCCAGAACCGAGTACATAACCTTTGACATCGTCGATCTGTATTACCCATACAATGCCATCTTGGGTAGAGGATTCACAACCAAATTCAACGTAGCCCTGCATATGGCTTACCTATGCATGAAAATACCAGCACTCCATGGTATTATCACAGTCCAAGGCAGCCAGAACGAAGCAAGAAACATAGAGAAAGCTATCTACAGAGCCCAAAGAAACATCAATGCAGTCCAGTCGGCAGATAAAGAACTAGAGTCTTCGGATATGCCTAGAGGAGAAACAGATATGGCAGGTCAAGAAGAGACAAAGCTGATCCCTCTAGAAAAAGAGTTACTAGACAGAAAAGTAACAATCAGCTCACAATTGAGCAAGGTAGAAGAGGAAGAGCTCATGGAAACTCTAGTAAAAAACAAGGATATCTTCGCCTGGTCAGCCTCCGACCTCTAGGGAGTCAGCAGGGATATCATACAGCATGAACTGGATATCAATGAAAATATGAGACCAAGAAAGCAGAAACAGAGAAAAATGTCGGAGGACAGAATCCTGGCAGCAAAGGCGGAGGTGCAAAGATTGCTAGATGCAAAAGTGATCAGAGAAGTCAAGTATTCAGAATGGCTTGCAAACATAGTACTGGTACCAAACAAAAATGGCAAAATAAGAATGTGCATAGATTTCACAGATCTAAATAAAGCTTGCAAAAAAGACCCTTTCCCATTGCCAAGAATAGATGCCTCCATCGACAAGGCAGCCAGATGCCAGAGGTTCTCTCTCCTCAACTGTTTCTCTAGGTATCACCAAATCTGGATGAAAAAAGAAGACGAAGACAAGACAAGTTTCACCACTCCATTCGGGACATATTGCTACACCAGAATGCCAGAGGGCCTCAAAAATGCTGGAGCAACCTTTGGCAGAATGACAAAGGAAGTTTTGGGCTCACAACTAGATAGAAACATCATAGCCTACGTCGACGACATAGTGGTCATGAGCAAGAACAAGAATGATCATGTCTCCAACTTACAGGAGACCTTCGCCAACCTCAGGATAGCTGGCATCTGCCTCAACCCAGAGAAATGTATATTTGGAGTCACAAAAGGGAAGATGTTAGGTTATATCATAAGTAGAGAAGGCATCAAAGAGAACCCAGACAAAACCAGAGCAATAATGACAATGGCAGAGCCCCAAAACAAGAAAGAAGTGCAAAAGCTGACGAGAAGAATAGCAGCGCTCAACAAATTCATCTCAAAATCAGCAGAACGTAGCCTACCCTTCTTCCATGCCCTAAGGGGTGGAGGCAACTTTGAATGGGGGTCCAAGCAGTCAGAGGCATTTCATAACCTCAAAGAGTATCTGGCAAACTCACTGATGGTCTCCGTCCTAGAATCGGACAGCCACCTATTGCTATATGTGGCGGCCTCCGACCATGCAGTCAGCACAGTCTTAGTCCATGAGCTAGAAAAAGAATCAGGCAAAACTCAAAAACTAGTTTATTTCATCTCAGAAGCACTATCCGGAGCCAAGCTAAACTACACAGAGGTAGAGAAAGTTGCCTACGCAGTGCTGATGGCATCAAGAAAACTAAAGCATTATTTCCAAGCCCACGAAATCTTAGTTCCAATATCGCTGCCACTGCAAGACTTGCTCAGAAACAAAGAAGCCTCTGGCAGAATAGACAAATGGGCTACAGAGCTATCACAGTTTGGTATATCGTATGTCCATAGAACAGCAATCAAATCACAAGCATTAGCTAATTTTGTAGCAGATTGGACACCTCCGACAGAGCCCAAGGTACAACCAACAACTCAAGGCTAGATGGCATTCACGGATGGAGCCTGGGGCCAAGCCGGAGCAGGAGCCTTCACCGTCCTAACCGCACCCTCCGGCGTCAGACTGAAATACGCAGCAAGGCTAGAGTTCAAATCAACAAACAACATAGCAGAATATGAAGGTCTGATCTTAGCGCTGAGCAAAGCAAAGGCCCTAGGGGCAAAAACATTGACAGTCAAAACAGATTCTCAAGTGGTCACTGGCCAAGTAGAGAAAGAATACACAGCAAGAGAGCCAGAACTCATCAAATACCTATCCGTTGTTAGAAATTTAGAGCAGAGATTCGAGGGTTTCACCCTGAAGCACATCCCAAGATCAGAAAATGCAGAGGTAGATGAATTGGCAAAGGCTGCGGCAAACAACCTGCCACTGCCACCAAACACTTTTTACCAGATCTTGAAGTCTCCGGCAACTGCGGAGACATCTAAGGTACTAAAGCCCATACCACACCTGCAAAATGAAGATTGGAGAAAGGCGATAACAGAATTCCTAGAAGGCAAAACCACCGAAGAAGATGAAGCAAAAGCAGCAAGAATACAGGCCAGGGCAAGAAATTACACAATCATAGATGGTGTACTGTACAAGAAAGGAGTAGTCTAGCCTCTCCTCAAATGCATATCGCAGAGCGAAGGCATAGAGTTGCTTCAAGAAATACACTCAGGAATTTGCGGGTCGCACATTGGCTCTAGAGCTTTATCAGCAAAGGCAATAAGGCAAGGCTTTTATTGGCCAACACACATACAAGATGCAGAGCAGACAGTCAGAACATGCAAAGCATGCCAAACATTCTCTCTAGGATAGTCAAAACCATCGTCGGAGACCCAGCTTTTACCTCTGACATGGCCGCTGCAAAGATGGGGTATGGACCTGGTCGGCCCATTACCACCATCCCAAGGAGGAAACAGATTTGCAGTAGTAGCAGTGGAATATTTCACAAGATGGATAGAGGCAAAGCCACTGGCAAAGATAACCTCAGAAACTATCAGAAAATTCTTCTGGCAGAACATCATTTGCAGATTCGGTGTACCGAGGATTTTGACAGTAGACAATGGAAAACAATTCGATTCAGAGAACTTCAAAGAATTCTGCAAAAGCATAGGGACAAAATTAGCCTTCGCCTCAGTATACCACCTAGAGTCCAATGGAGCAGTGGAAAGAGCAAACAGAATAGTGTTTTTAGCAATATCAAAAACACTGCTGGGCCTACGCAAAGGAAAATGGATAGATGAATTACCTAGAGTTATTTGGTCACACAATACATCCATCTCAAGAACAACAGGATTCACACCATTCAAACTGCTTTATGGAGAAGAGGCCATGATGCCAGAAGAAATAAAGCATGAAAGCCTCCACACAACAAGTCAGCTGATGTTACAAGATGAAGAATATGCAAAAGAAACAATAGAAGCCACAAGACTGGAAGCAGTCGATAACATTGCAAAATATCAGTCCCAAACCAAGAAGTGGAGAGACTCTCAGGTGGTAAGGAAAGACATAAAACACGGAGACCTCGTACTCAGGAGAAAACCCAACGCACAACTTGTCGGCAAGTTGCAACCGAAATGGGAAGGCCCATACACAGCAACGGCAGCAGGCCGACCTAGTTCTTTCCACTTGACCGACAGCGAAGGTGTCACGACAACCCACACATGGAATATTGACAGCCTTCGCAGATACTACATCTAGGCAATGTACCAAAGGGCAACCTCCGCAAATTATAAGCGGAGACCCCTCCATGCATTTACCTTAGTTTTTTTACTTCAATCAAAACAAAATGTAAAAGAGCCTGCACTCTTTTCCTCATAGGGGAACTCCAAGCGGAGGTGAGATTTTTAATGAGGTAGGCTCAATGTAAAAATCCTCTACAAGTATAAAGAGGTAATTCCCCAAAAGAACGCCCCAAAAAACCCAAAACCGAAAGCGGCCAGCTCTAGCGCCACAATATTCGGTAAGCAAAAACCACAGGTCCTTTCAAAGCGCCAGCCATAGGCAAGGGCAATTTGAAACGACCTCTATGGCCAAACAGGCCTTCGCCCTGGACAAAGACCTGACCAAAGTCAGGCATCAAGGCAAAAATCTTTGGCCAAAAAGGCCTCCGACCCTTGACAAAGACCTGACCAAAGTCAGGCATCAAGGCAAAAATCTTTGGCCAAAAAGGCCTCCGACCCTTGACAAAGACCTGACCAAAGTCAGGCATCATGGAAAAAATCTTTGGCCAAAAAGGCCTCTGACCCTTGACAAAGACCTGACCAAAGTCAGGCATCAAGGCAAAAATTTTTGGCCGAACAGGCCTCCGACCCTCGAAGAAGACCTGAACAAGTTCAGGCGCCAAGGAAAAAACAACCTCGGCTAAACAGGCCTCCGACCTTAGCAAAAAAAAACCCCTAGCATCAGGGGCAACAAATTTGTGGCGCTAGAACCAGGAAAAAGGTCTCCGCCATCCGAAACAGGAAAAATAGAAAGTGCCTGACAAAACACTGCCACCAATGCGGCGCCAGGCATCTTTACTTCAAAAAGATCTCAAGGGGAACGAATAATTCAGGCAAGATACTGGCCATTAAAGCCAAGATACGTTCCAACTAATAACGTACAAAAATGTTAACACTCGAAAGCCAGCACCCCACTATAAAAACGGATTCCCCCCATGCCCTTAAGAAACTCAGTCAGCATAAGGCGCAAGGGCGCAAGGGGGGAGCAAGGCATAGCATAGGCAAAAGCCATAGCGATAGCCACGGAGGCAGGGGTCTCCTTAGATATCCAAGTCGGCCGTAGATATTGTATGAAAACTCGTAAAATCGGAGGCAACAGTAGACAGTCGGAGGCAGTGGGAAAAGAGATAGGGCCTACGGCACGGTGATGAACAGCAAAGGCCTATGGGAGCAGGGGGATATCGCACGAAAACTCGTAACATCCCCTTGACATCGGAGACCTAACCTGCCATCTCCAAAGATCAACCATGTCCCACGGGTGTGCAGCGTCGAAGACCCATGCCTCCAGATAGCTAAAACACCCAGCTAAAGAAATATCAAAAGTCTTCGCTGTCTGCACAAGCTGCGCCAAACCTCTAGTCGGATCAAACACCGATTCGGCAAGCCTCGCCAGGCGGACTTCAAGTATGCCTCCGTCGGTCGAAAAACTATGGAGACTTCTACCTCGGCCATCAAGCGAGCACAGAGAAGGAGAGAAAATGGGATGAAGGCCCTGGCCACCACCTCTGTATTGCGCACGTTCGCCCAAGCAAAGAACAATAGTGCGCAAGCTCGGGACTAGATGAGATATGTAAACTAGCACGATAGGCTCAAGCCACCGCACAAACAATCAAGAAAGTGAACCTGTCTTGTATTCCATAAAGCGTCGGGAAACATTCTTATAGGACACCAACTTGAAATAAAATCCTGACTATTATGGCGGAGGTCCGTGCCAAGTGAGCGCGCGAGTAAACCCAGCGCGCTCGTCGTCTATGTCAAACCTAACTGACTCGAACACGTCGGCGCAACGCTGCGGGGAAAGGCCAAACGCCAATACTCCCAAAGCTCTCCGGTCACATAAATACCGTCGTTGTAGAGAGTCAAAGGCGCAACATCTTGCGCAGGCTCCCGATTCGGAACCTGCGCAAGGTTAAAATTTTCCACAAAACCATTCAGAACAAAATAAACTTTATTCACAAAAGTCCAGCTGGACTGCAAAATACACGCTAAAACAACTAAGTGCTACAAAGAGCCTAGACCTCCGGCGCATCGGCCACAGCGGAAGTCCCTGGAGCGGAGCCCGCATCAACTATGGGCGGGCACAGTGCCTGCGGCCTCCGACCACCACCACCACCGCCGATCGTAGATCCCCCCAGAGCGCCACCAGCGGCGGAGGCACCGACCGCAGTCGCCGAGCGTGGAACTGATGGAGGCCTGCCCGCAAGACCCTTCTGCGCATCCTACAGCAAAGGCCAGAGTGTCAGGGGCAAAAGCAACGAAAGCCTTCTCCCAAATGGAGCCCAAAAGTGCCCAATGAAATTTCTCAAGGTTTTTCGCAAACCAAGAGAGGTCTCACCATCTCCTCTAGACCAGACAGCGCCCCCTCCGGAATACTTTCAGTATGTGTACACCCACCGCACGCCAAGAGTTTGGCATAATTCGCCACTCCCGCTAGCGCCCTGTAGTCCATGCAACCATTGATCAGACCGGGGAGCTTCGCAAGGTGACGCTTTAGCCAGGAGGTGAGGGCGTACACGCTATCTTCCTCTAGAGGAGTGGAGGTTTCGCCTCCGAGCTCGGCGACGGTGGCCCGGTAGTGGCCAACGGTTGCAGCAAGGACTCCTTTGACCGAATCCAAATGCCTCATCATCAAAGACAGCTGCTCCCTCACCGCTGCTGCGGATTCCTTCTCTGAGGCAAGCTCTCACCGGAGACCTTCGGTCAGCTCATTCGCCCTACGGGCCTGCTCGATGGACAAAACCTCCGCTTCCCGGGCCTTGGCGAGATCGGCCCTGAAGCCATCCTTTTCTCGCTCCTTCTCCATCAGAGACAGGCGGAGAGCTGTAAGAGAGTCCGACAGACCCCCTTTTTCACCTTCTAGGCGCTCGATTTCTGCCTTGAGCGCTTCGATCGCGGCATCTCGGTCGGAGACCTCACGGGTACAGCGCTCTTCCATAACAACACCCGTGTGATACCCCTGCGACCAGAGGGAAAAAACCAAAGCGATCAGCAACGGAGTCAAGAACAAGTCTAGAAGCGAGCATACACAAAAAAAATAAAAGAAGGAAAGGGGCAAAACCACCAGAGATGCACCAGGCTCTTGTGTTCTAGATGAATACGGAGAAGTCGGAAGAAATTCATGTCCCTCAGACGCTGCTTGAAGCGATCTATTCAAAGAACAAACAAACACAAAACGATAAGGTGAGAAAAGCAAATCTCACGTTAAACACACCAACGGCCAAAGACCACTTCCGACGTCCCCAAGAACAGCAAGATAACACTCCTCCCAACCTGAGATAGAGGTGTCGGAGGAGCCTACATAAAAAAAACAACAACAACAGCTCAGGTCAGAGGGCAGATCAAAAACTGGCAACAACAACAGGCCAAATGATGATCAAAATAAACATTCTATACTCACTCGGACCTAGCGTCGTCAGCCCTGGCTGCCCTGGACCAAACCTAGCGCCAGCAGCGGCTGCTCACTCCTCTAGGGTGAGGAGCCCAGCCATGACATCACCTGCAAAGCAACACATACACAGTATTAGCACTCGGCACAATACGTAAAGGAATGAACCGAGCGAAGACAATAAACACAAAAATGTGCACCAAACTAACTTACTCATAAAAAGCCTAGGCTGGGCAGCTTGCCACGCCCACTGAGCAGAAGTCTCTACCATATCGTGTGGCGAAGGCCCAAAGGGCCAGATCTCCTTGGCCGGTGGCTCGGTGGGCGGAGGGCTCGAAGAAGGCCGAGTACCGGGGCCTGCTCAGCAAGTGCGGCCTCCACCTACTCGACATCGGCCGCCAGCACGGGTGAAGGCGTGACAATGGTAGGGGACGGAGGAGCATGCCGCGGGATGGCCTCCATGTCCTCTTCAGAGCTTGAGCACAGCCCGCCAAGAATGTCGGGCCTAGGCTCGATGGCGCTACCTTCCGGCTGATCGTCGACACTCACAGCACCATGCAAGGAGCGCTCAGGGGCAGCGCTGGCCTCCGGATGCCCGGCACCGCTCACAACGCTGCTTGTAGGGCACACCGGAGCTAAAGGAGAGCCGTGGTCACCTCCACTCACAACCCGCACGTCAGTAGACGGGACGGAGGAACTCTCAACGTCTTCACTACCAGCAGAGGCAACGCCCGCACTACCAGCAGAAGACAAGGCCGGCTCAATCAACGGAGCACCGCTCTTCTTCTTCTTTTTCGTAGACGCCCGAGAGCTGATGGCGCCCTTCCTCTTCTTAGACTCGGCCTCCGCCGTAACATTCTTCGCGAAGGCCTTCTTCTTCTCCTCAATCGAAGCCAGGACCTCGGCGGGAACCTCGTGCTCCCGGTAGATGATCCCAACCTCCTCAAAAACTCGATTGAGCCATGGCATGGTGCCTGCCACGGCCATCCGAGACATGTACTCACGCTCGGAAATCTTGCCAACCAACCCTATGGCGGCTTCCTCAACTTTGGAGACAAAACCGTCCTCCGTCACCCCCTCCCCTAAGGACCGACCGAAGCGGGGGAACAGAATCCCGGCCTCTGGCCCAAAAATGGGAACCTTGACCTGCTCCAGCCGAAAGGCTGGGTTGTTTTTGCCCAAGGGCCAGTAGTTGGAGGCCATGATCTCCTCCACCAGATCGCGGCCACCAGAGTAGCGGCACGCTGCCGCAAAAGCCTTATCACAAGCCTCCCTCGTCGGAGACACCTCCTCCGGCGGATCCACGCGCGTGTGCGGCACCATCTCCTCCATCCAAGAAGTCAATGGATACTCCAAGAGCTCCACGCCGTCCTCGGTAGTGCTGCAGACCCCGTAGGTCTTTCACATAGAACCACTGCTCAAGCCAGCCGTGGTCCCATTTGCCTTTCTGGTAGAATGAAATCTCTAGGCGATCTACGCCTTGGTTCCTCTTCGACATGAAGGTGCAACTATCGTACTGGTAGGCCACCTCCACCACCTTGCCCTCTCGCACCTCCTTCTTCTTTGGCTATTTCTACAGCTCATAGTATGTGCAGAAGGTGTCCACATCCGGCTCGACGCCGTAAGAAACGCATGCCCAGCAGAATTTGCTAAGCGTGAGGAAAGCTGTAGGGGTCAGATGATGGAGCTAGACATTGAAGGTCTCCAACACCCGGCGAAGGAAGGGGATGTAAGGAAGGCGGAGGCCACAGGTGAAGAAGTCCCAAAAGACCACCGCATATCCTTCCTCCGGTTCTAGAATAGTCTGGCCAGGTGGAGGGATTTTTACCCTGGAAGAAGGAAAACATGACTCCTTCAACATCTCCGTGATTGCCTCCTCAGTAATAGAGGAGGGGCCGAAGTCCCAAGACTTTATCGCCATATCTCTGGAGTCCACAGCGATCAGGTCTCCGATAGACGCAGAGACACTCCCCAAATCCTCCTCCATTAGTTTTTCAAACTCCAACGCGGAGGTAGAGGCAAGCATGCACTCCTCAAAGCGCGCACCCTAGCCGATGGCCCTAACGCCGAGAAGGTGGCAGTAGGGTCTGGAAAAGGCGGGCCAGCGAGTTTGGGTGGAGGTGGAAAGGAAAGCCACCACGACAGCAACCTAAGCGCGAGACGCAAGCAGAAAGACGGAATGCGCGGGGGTAGCAAAAGGCGAAAGCGAAGAGAGCAGAGAGTGATTTCTCGAATGCAATGAAAGCGAATGAGCGATGCGGGGGGGGGGACCCCGCCACCAACAGCACCCTTATATAGGCAGCGGGCAGGTGGTCCGGCCCCCGCCACACAATGGTCACCTCTGGAAGATTCGCTCGCCACACAACGATCACCTCCGGAAAATTCGCTCGTCGCGCAACGGTCACCTCCGAAAAAGTCGCAGGGTGTGCAACGGAAACTGACACGGCAGAAATGGCCGTGCCATAGGGCAACAGCTAGATTTGTTGCCCAACGGTTACTCTCAACGATACCAATGACCACGCTAGAGCGGGCCAGGGGGAAGCAGCGGGGCTCGCTCGAAGACACCGATGAATATGGCCTCTGCCCCCGCCAATGCCTTTGGCCTAGGTGTTTTGAGCTCACGGCATGCTCCGGCGAACCATGGTCTCAAAAGGGGGGAACTGTTGTAACACGGCTTTGGCGAGTGACGAAGGCCTCTAACAGCAAGGTGTCGCCAAGGCGTCTTCGACCGTCTTAGGGCGGAGACCCGGCGCGGACTAAAGGAACTTTCCTAGCTATGCTCGAAGGGCGCTGAACAAGGTTTAGCGTCCTTGTCGCGGATCCCGCCAGGGCCAGGCACACACGTCTCCGACCGCCCAGGCGGGCGCCGCCCCATTCCGACTTACGGGCGTCTCCGGCAATAAGGGCGGAGGCCGCCCTACCTCTGAACTAATCAAACAAACAATCTTGCCTAAGTGTGTGCAGGTACTCAAGCGCAGGCACCCATGGTCTGCGCAAACGCGCCAGCATAACCCCTACGCGGCCAGGCAGAGACCTACGGATGATGTCTCCGACTGGACCGATGGAGACCCGGCAAGGTGACGGCGCGCCCCTGAAGGTGGAGGCCAAAACGCGCCAGCATGGCCCCTGCGTGGCCGGGCGGAGACCTACGAATGATGTCTCCAACCTGACCGGCGGAGACCCACCAAGGCGACGGCGCACCCCTGAAGGCGGAGGCCAGCGTCAAGAGCCGTGGCCCCCGCGTGGCCAGGCCGAGACCCATGGGAGATGTCTCCGACCGGCCGATGGAGACCCGCCGAGGCAGTGGCACGCCCCTGGAGATGGAGGCCAGCACCGGGGACCTAGGCCTTTGGGCCAAAGACCGACGCATGGTGGGCCGGCTGCTCATGGAGGCCCATTACTCGGAGACGGTATGGCAGGATTGCCTCGCAAACAAGAGGCTAGCGGCGGAATATTCCAGGAATGTACTGTAGTAGTTGAGGGGCATTGTAATAAATTATGTCATGAAGTAGTTGAGCCCTATAAATAGGGAACACTTGTAACCATGCAGGTTGGTTGGTGAATGAATTAATGAAACCCTAGTTCTTTGTGCCAGCTTCCCACAAGTTCACCTGTTGAGCCTATCCCGTGCCTCCACCCGAAGGCGACCCCTGACGGGCGGAGGCCCCAGTCTCCCCCACACTGTCTGAAACCCCTAGTTTCAACAACTGATTCTTCTGGTGACTGCCTGGTCTTGTTCTTCCTCCTTCTCCTATTGTTTTTCTTCTTGGTCACTGTTGTTTCTTCAGGTAGGTATGCTTTTTGTTGATGACTAGGATATTGTAAGATGCGGTTCTTGAAAGAGAACTTCTCCATTCTATCCTTGATGGTAAAACAGATCTTGGCACTGTTCGCGTAGTTGATGGCTTTTGCAGTGCTCAAGAAAGGTCGGGCTAGTATGATGGGTGCCCTTTCATCTCTACCTGTTTTCAAAACCATAAAGTCTACAAGAACATATGATTGTCCTACTCGAACAATGGCATCTTCAAGGACTCCCTTGAGGTAGTAGAGTGACTGATCTACAAGCTGTAAAAGCATATTTTTGCATAACAAAGGATCTCTTAAAATTTTCTCATAAATTACCTTAGACATAATGTTGACACTTGCTCCGAAGTCACAGACAGCTTCCTAAAAGATGTGCGGTCCAATGGCGATGGGGATGATAGGTCTCCCTAGATCACCTTTCTTGTCAAGCAAGGTGTAATCTATCCACATCCCGTCGATGTCTCCATGTAGTAGTAAGCTGCATTATGAATTTCGACAAGATTTGCAGTTTCTAAATCTTCTGGGTGCCCTAGAATCTTACCTTTATCGGATGGAGGAACAGCAGCCACTAACTGAGCTATTTGTGATTCTATCATTTTATTAAAGCTATGCTAGTCCTTAATGGCAGAAGCAAAGCTATACATTCTATTATTTATGTTTTCTAATATTTTATCATTGGTAGCTACCTTCTTAGATAATCCTTCCATAAGTCTAGATTGGCTACAATTAATTCTCTCTAGGGTGGTTGATTGAAGTTATTATAATTATTAACTTGAGGGTTACCTTGGTAATTACCTTTGTAGTTCAGCCATTATTGTTGGTTCCATCTTTGATTCTGTTGAGGATGATATTTATTGTTGTTGATGTAGTTCACATCCTCATGAATTTCAGGGCAACTGTTCCCTGAATGCCTTGTGTTTCAACATACTTCACAAGTCATGCTTGAATCATGAATGCGCATGACTTCTTGCTTTTCATTAGTTCGGTCTTTGAGCTTCTTCATCAGTAGGTCCATCTTGGCAGATATCATGTCTACCTCCTTGAGTTGATGCATACCTCCACCAATCTTGCAGGTATGAACTCATTCTTCACTCTAGCCTTGTTTGGAGGCCATCTTCTCCACAAGAGTGGTCGTAGCTAGATGTGTAAGTGATAAGAATGCACCTCTAGCAACAACATCCATGGTCTCACGAGGATTGTTGGTCAACCCATGGTAGAACATCTGCAGTAGTAGTAAATTCTCTATCCCATGATGAGGACATTCTGATATATAGTCTTGAAAGCATTCCCATGCCTCAGGGACAGATTCATCATGTTGTTGCTGAAAACTTGAAACTCTCCAACGCAGAGTATTGGTCTTGCCCATGGGAAAGAACTTTGTTAGGAAGGCAGTGGAGCAGTTATCCCATATAAATTTTCTATCTTTGTTGGCGTAGAACTATTGCTTCGCCTTGCCCAAGAGTGAGAATGGGAAAAGGTGAAGTAGTACGGCGTCCTTGGTTACTCCCTTGATGGTGAAAGTGATGTAGATCTATAGAAAGTGCTGGAGATGTGCATTCGCATCTTCATGTGCCTTTCCATAGAATTGGCTCGCTTGCACCATATTGATGAGAGCCGGCTTTGTAACAGAACCGACCAATTTATAAGAGCACAAGTACAAAAACGATCGCCAAAACGATCAAATTCTCGCACTTGAGCCCATATAAACCCGGTAGTCAACTAAAACCACGAAGGATTTCAAACCAACTTGTGTACAACCAAGATCATAGTGATTCAACACAACACATCACACATTACAACATTTCACAAACAGTTCGCAGATAGATTACAACACATCGGAGTCATAGTTATTACAAACCAAGTCTTGTAAAGTAGCGGAAGAAAATAGTTTAACTCACACACACAAGTTCAAATACAAGTACCAGCTTGCCGATCACATCCCACAAAAGCATTCGGATAAGATAAACAGAGATCATGCCCATGATTTAGTCTTCGTCACCCGCTGGGTGGAGACAGTACTTACAGAAGCCCTAATAAAGAAGGTCATCTGCAATAAGAGGGAATAAACCCTGAGTACGAGAATGTACTCAGCTAGACTTACCCGTCGGAAACCAAAAAATAATTGACACCAAGGATCATGTGTAGCTTAATTTAGTGCATTTGGCTAACACTTTCTTTTTGTGGAAAAGCATAAGTAATAATGATCAACTCTTAACCTGAGCTAGCAGTGACTTTTAGCCATTAACCTATCATCTATATTAGCATCTGTACTAAGCAATCACTTGATTAAGATGCAAACATTATTAACCATAGCAGGTATAAACTGTGGCAACATTATCATCATCCTCCATTTAACCATATCGTTAAATTAAGTGAATCTATGTTGCCGCTGCTCAGTCAAGTTCTCACTATCCAGGAGAGACGGTGACTCGAATCGATTCCTATCGAGCTAGAGGGGTATTCGAAACACAAACCCTGCTTCCCCCGTCAGGGTCGCAATCAAGTCACCTTTGGTACAATTCCGGAGTCGCGGGTCCGGATAGCGCCGCATCCTCAAGGGTGACACTCTGCCAGGAAGTGCAGGACTTTTAAACACATGACCCCTTGGACTCACGCCAATGTCCCCAAGCACATCCTTACTGCCTCCAGAATGCACATGACCCCCCGGTTCTCGGTCTGAGTCAAACTACTAGGCTTCGCGGTCGGAACGACTTATCCGGCCAGCTAAGTGTTAGGCTACGTTCAACATGACATGAGGACATACAGCGAATCGGTCCTTAAATGACACAGACGGAGATAGAATAACACCCAAGACCTCCATGCCTTGTTGCTACACTACCATCGTCCCGTCCGGTCTCTTTTCATTATTAACCCATGGTTCTTTTCCACGATAGCAAATATAGCCAACCGTGACCAGAGCTCATCCTACATCTCGCAGGTAACAGAAAGTCACCCGACTTCTACCGGTCTAAGCATAGCTAAGCATCATTCGATCCTACACTTAATTAGGATTCATAGGATTTTATCTGGACAAGGTAAGGATATAATGCAACAATTGGTTCCAACCAATTCCTATACTTAATGCATCATCAATAATAAAAGATACTTAAGATATTTGTAAAAAACATGGGAGACTTAGAATGCTCTGGGGCTTGCCTTTCAAGAAAGAGGATGGGCGGTGGTTAGGGCACTCGGGCAACTCCTCCTTGGCGGCTGCTTCGTCGGTTGCCTAAACCTCAGGCTCCTCCTCCTGGCTCGCCCCCTCAAACTCCAGAAGCGTCACTCCCTCTGGCACACCTATTGCATGTATGTGCAAGATAAATATCATGGATGCACATGAACGAAGTTAGGGATGCTCGGGGAATGCACATGCTTACTGAAGTACACATATTCTAACTTAAGCTCTATTCAAATCACTTTAACTTACCAAGTTTAGACAACCTAATATACAATTGCTCATCTTCAGTTAAGGACCTACCACCTGCACCTAAGCATTTTCTCAAGTTAGCCTATCACCTAAACAATCAACAAGAACAATGCTACAAAGCATTCACACCATCATTCATATTTCAGCAAAAACTAGGAATTTACAGCAGCATAGTAAATTGACCATAACTAGAGATTTACAAATACAAATGACATGAAACAAGACAATTTGGAAAGCTTATGAAATTTCCAAAAATTCATTTTCATACCTCAAGGCATGATTCCAACTTTTACTAGGTCAAAATCACTTAACAACAGAAATATATCCTCACAAGACAGAGAGCAGCCAAAACTGGACTCAAACTGAGAACAGACATATCTCCTAAACTACTTGGCCAAATGCCACCAAATTTTAACACAAGCTAGTATAGTAAGTGCGCTACAACTTTGGTATTCACATGATTCCCAGAAAACCAAATTATCATGGTGAACTTTGCAAAGTTCCTAGAACTATCTAGAAAGACATAATGCAAGAAAATAATTATTAACTTATGTTGCAAACATATAAATGGACAAAACCAACTTTACTAACTCATCACACATATCAACAGAACACCAGAAAGTAAGGTGTTCACCACCAATTCATTTCTTTTAACGCCTTTCTTAATTTATTTAGTTATTTAAGAATAATAATAAACATATATGAAAACTACAACATTTAATCTACAAAAATTATAGTAGGTGCTACATGCTCTAAGTAGGCTACTGTAAAAATTTCACCCAAAGTTACCGATAGAAACATCCTACACAAATATAGCAAGGCAGCGAGGCTGATTTTGGCCTAAATTAGAAACCCTATTGAAAAGTGTCAAACAACAAAAGAAATATTTTTCACAGCATTCTTAAAGTACCAGGACAACCTCCAATAAATTTCATGGGCATTGGATTCATAGATTAATTTTTAAAATTCACACAAGGATCATCTAATTATAAAAGGGAAATTAATAACTCAAAAACTATTCATGCACTGACTCTCAAATTTTTACCAGAACTTCTACTCATCAAGAAGAGCTCACCATACAAATTTTATAATTTTTGGATCAGAGGAACGCTAGATATGAGTTAAGCAAGTTTGCATCCATTTAAAAACACATTTTAAGTTATAATTTAATTCCCCTAGAAACTTTACTACAAGTGCTCATCTTATATTTTTCCTAAATACTACACTTCACCAAGACCCTAACAAAATTGGAACCACCCAATTTGGATCTACCAAACTCCAGTTATGAATTTTACAAAACAGCATCAAAATCTACATTTAAATCACCAAAAACCTAAATATGGGTCAATGACGCGCGGGACCCGTGGGGTCAACGGTCCCACTGGCCAGAGGGAGCTGAGCAGAGGAGCGGCAGTTGACCCGCGCTTGCTCGCCGGTGGTGAGGACTCCGGCGAGGCCAAGCGCACCGACATGCTCGCCTCGATGAGTCGCACCTAACTATGCCCTCCCCTCAACCGCTACCGAGCTCTAGCTAGGACGACGGCGTGCATGGCGGACGGCGGAGGGGATCCGACGGTGCTCCGGTGAGGTCTGGACATGTAGGGCATGGCTAAGTTCAGTATGAGCTTCTAGGACTCATGGGGAAACTGAGGCAAGGTAGAAAAGGGAGTGAGAGGGCTCCGGTGGTGGTCGGCCACGGTGAGCTCCAACTCCGGCGAGGTCCGAATGGTGGCTAGAACGACAATGCGGCCACACCCAAAGTCAGGTGGCTGTACAGAGATGACGACATGATAGAGGAGCTCAAGGCAGGGCTATGGACGAGATGGAGTGAGGCGAGACACGGCGGCGAGCGCACGAGAGCTCAACAGAACTCTCGGCGGCAATGGCGCTCCGTCGCGGGGAAGAAGAAATACGGCCTCTACCTTGACTCTCTGTCTCAACGGTGAGGTGGACGAACTAAAGGAGACTATGGTGGAGTTGTGGGCTAGCTAGAGCGAGCAACGACATGACAGCAAGGGTGCATGGCTCGGCGGAGCAATGGTGACGGCGGCGGCTCCGCTTTCTTGGTGCCTCAGACGCGCGCGAGAGGGAGAGAGCGAATGAGAGCGAGTGGGAGGGTAGACGGACATGGCCTCTTGTGATCGATAGCAGGCAGCGGCGCTAGGCCAGCCACGGCGTGTGGCGGCCATGCGGCGGCAGCAACCTGCGGCCGGTCAGCCACTGTGCCGGTCTGAATTTCCGATTCAGTGTTCATCGGTGCCGACTGACAAAGCAAGTTCCTCGCTTCATATCTCCTAAACAGTGATGATCTAGCTCATGGCGTAGTTGACAAAGTTGGAGATCTAAGTGAGGACTACAACTTTTCCAATTGGAGCTAGAGCTGGTTCGGCCTAGTTAGGGAGATACAAGGCTCCAAACGTCGAATACTTGAGAATGAAATTCAGTCCTCAGACTTAGAAAATTTCCAAGTCTCCAAATAGCCCCCAAAACTGACTTGTGGGCCCATTTTGAAAATGTTCTGCACATTTTCATGAGATGGTCATAAAATAACTTTTGTTCCTTATAAAATTTCCTACAACTTTGCTTAAGGGTGCACAGCCATGCAAATAGTCTAAGCTGTACTTTTTAAACAGTCAAACAAAAGAGCTCTAGGGGTCAACACAAGTCAAACTATTACTTGGAAGCATAAGTAGGCAATATGGTCAACATGAACATTGTTCCTAGTGATAATCTAAGTGTAGCTAAGTTGTTTAAGAGGACATTTAACATGCATTTGCATAGACCACACATGAGCACACACAAATGCTAGCATAAAACCAAGTAATTCAAATAAAAACACACATGAAATGATAACATTCATCATGGTATGATTCTTATGAATGAGATGATGATGCACATGCTCATGTGATGCAAGTGTTTTAGTGCAACCATAACACTGAGGTATTATAGGCTTGAGCTCAAATCCATTGTCTCCCACATTGATTGTGGGTCCAGTTCGGATGTTGGCAGTGGTTGGAGCAGAGAATTCACGAAGAGTCCTATCAGCTTTGGCTTCAATTCTGGTGTTAAGCTTCACCTTATATGGTTGTCTTTTGACTCTAAAGCTAAATCTTTTTTGAGTTTAGCCTTAGTCCTCTTGATTAATGCTTCAGGATCATCAATGTAGTTTGTCGGAAGGTCAAAATCGATCATACATTACCCTACATAAGATACACAAGTAGGCAAAACATGGGTAAGCCTATTTGAGCAGACGTCAATGGTTTATCTCGATCACATCAATAAGCATAAGTTTATCAATACTTCATTTGTCTAGCTACCTTCCCTGGCAACAGTGCCAGAAATGTTTGTTGGTATTTATTAATTTGTCACTTGTTTTAATAGCCACCTATTAATTACCTACATCTCCTAACATTACTTTACTAGGTTGTCATCCCTAGTGATGGTACCAGAGATGCTTGTTGGTTCTGCCTAGTATCACTACTAGAATGATACTAAGTAGTTCTTTATCATCTTATGTGACTAGAAAGAATATATAGATATGAATGAAAAAGGATCTGCAAGCGCATAGATAATATACCGTTGTAGCACTTCACCTGAGAGTATTACAGGTATCATTATTTATATATTTACCACAGGGAAGGTCTAGCATGGACATATATTGATAACTTATACTATTGAAGAAGTAAACCTTAACAAATACTCTACTCATAATAGGGGTAAGTCATAGGATAAGAGATATATATAATAAGTAATGATAATGATAAATCACTCAGAGCACTCCTTTCTATGGCAATAGCATGGTCAGGTAGAGTATTAGAGGAATAATTCCTAAGTCATTCTTAATTACAAGTCAAAGCATACTTTGATTAGTGCAATTACACCTCGTAATCATGGCTAAGATCATCTTCATATCTACACATAGGAGATATTACTAGGGAAGAGTAAGAACAGAGCTTATCTTCCTTTGTAATCAGATCCTACATGCTTCCTACGTCGGGGAGTGGACTACAAAGGACTCAACGGGAGTGTCACAACCGTGATCTACCACATGATCCAGAATATAGGGTGTATTCACAGGTAAACAATGTATAAGCACCACGCTTACACAATGTGGACCACCCACCCATGGTACCTTAGAGTGAGCGCTATACAAACTTATGCATGAACATGATGATAATCTAACTATACTAAGCATATAATCAAAGTAGACGATGAACATTATAATGAAGAACATAAATGAGATGAATACTAATAATGTCAAAATAATTGTAGCAAGCATATAAAAGTAATGGAGATACAAAAGAGAGGGGCTACAAAGATTATACCAAACCACGCTCTTGACACGATCAGAAATCCAGGCGAAGCCTGCTTGCCTCCCTCTAGATCTATCCTAACTAGCTATGCTCTAGAATATGGAGGTGAAGCTCTGAGGAGATTAGGGTTTCTATCTTCTCAAATGACTTAATAACTAGGGTTATGTCTAGGGGAGGCAGGGGTTGGATTATATAGCCTTGAGGGTCCAACGTGAGCCCTTGGATCAAACTAATTTAAGCAACGACCTAGATGCATTCTCAAAGGTGGTGGAAGACTGACATACAAAGTTGGCTGACAGGTGGGCCTATGGGGGGCCAGGCCACTTGACAGTGGGGTCAGGCAGGCCTATAGGTCATCTCCTTGCTCTCTGCTTCGGTGACGTGGTTTCTGGAGTGTTCTAGAGTCTTCCCACATAGGTACCACAGCGGAACTCCATATTTTCCTCTGACAATTAGGTCCTCCTTGGTGGTTTTTTTATTAAACCCTGCTAGAAATACAGATTCACCAAAACTTGTGGAATTTATTAGTTTAAACCCCTAGACCTTTGTTGGTCATCTCAATTATGCCCTTATACATGTTTTATTGACTATTTCTAATGGTTGTTAACTACCGTCAACAAACTCCCCCAAGCTTAACCTTTGCTAGTCCCTTAGCAAAGCTAAACTCAGTAAAATGGATCAGGAGTTGCTTCAATGCTCTCACTCCTCAAAAGTACACATGCGTTCAAACAAGAATTCTCCTCTAGATTAAAATAACCTGATCTAACTTTCAAACTTACCCAAATTACCTTCAACTATGGGGCTCCTTAGCCTTCACTTGGGTCTTGAGTAATTGAAAGACAGAATAATCAAGTCAAGTACTATGTCTCAAGTTCTTTGCTCAACCATTATTCCAGAGTTTTTATAGGTTTTTAAAATAAAACTCAGAGCTTCCATTGTATGACACTATCAAGTCTCTCAATATATATGGTATTTGTGGATCCTCACCAAGACAACAATAATGTTATGCCTTTCTCTTCCTACAACTAAGGCTTATGTGGAGCTCATAGGAGTGGAAAAGCATGAAAGAGCATACAAACAATACATATATTGTAAAGTCAAACATCGGATCCAAAGAGAGTTAATTCATACAATCAAATCAAGATGTGCATGTGTGTGGATGTATATGGTGGTTAACCTAATTCTACTTTGCTCCTTGAAAACATATCTCTCTTTTGAAATTGGAAAGAACTTTGCAAGAGAACATGGGCTATCTTATTCATCTCTTTGTTAGGCGGGCATCTGAGTACCCATTGTTTTAAATATCTCGGACACTCATCCATTTTTTCAATACTTTTTCTTTCTCTCTTTTTTTCTAAATAACTTTTGCATAGCCACATGCTTCTTTTCTGCAACAAAACTTTTGAGAGACAGCAATAAGATCTTGGACCATTTATTTGGTGGATATCCTATAGGGCATATTTTTGGTGTTTTCTCCCAGTGTAGGAGTAACATATTTTTGGGTGGATCTAGATGGAATGGCATGTTTTTGCGCCTACCACAATGTAGGAGTAGTGTATATGTGGGGTGGTGTGTACATGATCTTGATTTTAAGAGCATGACAAACCTCTCATAAGGGTCAACAAAGCTTGACTAAACTCAATGCAATGCAAGCAGCATTGTAGATAGAATATCATCGGTAGTCCTCCGAGGGGTATCCCATGAAGGTACATTGATCGGTAGAGAGGCGTGTAATCAAGAACAAGAAGGCAACACAGACACATGAGTTAGATAGGTTTAGGCCGTCAGTATGACGTAATACCCTACTCCTATGGTCTGTTGGTTTATATTAGCTATCATATGATATTGCGTGTCTTTGGAGGGGGTCCCTGCCCACCTTATATAGTCCCAAGGGTAGGGTTGCAGGTCGGTTAGATCTGAAAGATAACTGGAAAGTAATAACAGATTACAGGAATCTTGGGATCATACATATCCTAACAAATCTTGAAGTATCTTCAGGATATCTTCCCGGTGTCTTGCGAGAGGCGCCGAGTAGAGTCATGCCCCGCAAGGCTTCATCTTGTGGGCTGGGCCACCCCTGGGGTCGTAGCCCATGTGGTCTACCATGGGTATCCGGGGTCGTACCCCTAGAGCTAGTTCCTAAGCACCTTGTACCCGTTGTGCAACATCGTCTTAAGCTTGTTCGAGCAGGTGCGAACAAAGCCAAGCAGTCAAACTCATGGTCTGACCACCGTGATGAATTGCCAAGTAGTTGTGAGCAGTTGCTGAGCAGTTTTGAGCAGTTGCCAAGCAGCGCGAACCATTGCCGAGCAGTATAACCCAAGTATGTCTTGCCATAAGGGTGCAAGGAGCTCAAGTTTTGAATCAAAAATTTCTTCGTAGTGGACTAAGTGTGCCCAGTTAGAGTCCAACCATGAGAAAAGGAGATAGTCTTCCTCAGCTTCAAGAGGCGCGGGGTCTTCCAAAATAAAGCAAATACATTCACTGTGTGGTGAAGTGTTCCCACTTAGTCCCCGAGCCTGACAGTAGATGACGTAGTCATGTGGTGCTAGGGTCCAAAGTAGAAAAAAATAGAAGACTAGCCGAGCAGGCAGCCAGTCCCCGAGCGTAGCCTCGAGATGAGAAAAGCGCACATTCACTGCAAGGTGAAGTGTGCCCACTTAGTCCCCGAGCCTGACAGTAGGTGACGTGGTCATGTGGTGCCAGGGTCAGAAATATAAATCTAAAAGCTTGATGACATCATCTGACATGTGCGTATCAACACCCTAGACGTGCCACCCAAAATCAGCACCCAGATCCGAACAACATGGAGCAGCTTGATAGCACACCGATGAGACATAGCAAGATCTGACCACCAAGGGAGTCCTCAGCGTAGCTGGCGATGTCCGAACACCGAGGAGTCCCTGGCGTAGCTGGCGATGTCCAAACACCAAGGAGTCCATAGCGTAGCTGGTGATGAAGCATGAGCAACGAATGGTCTGGTCAACTGGTCGGTGGTGAAGTGAGTATTGAGTAGAAGCGACCAGCGAACAGTCCGATCAACTGGTCGGTGACAAAGTCCATGAACCAAGCGGTTTGACTAGTTGATCGATGGAGAAGTCCGAGCACCAGGTGGTTCGATCACCTAGACGATGACCCTGCAATACAAATATGTAGAACGGGTAGTAGATGATGTAAAAATATATGAACTCTGGAGAATAATCACCTAGACGAAATAATCCCAAGGGCAGGGTTATAGGTTGGTTAGATCTGAGAGATAACCGGAAAGTAATAACATATTACAGGAATCTTGGGATCATACGTATCCTAACCGATCTCATAGTACCTTCAGGATATCTTCTCGGTGTCTTGCGAGAGGCGCCGAGCAGAGTCGTGCCCCGTAAGGCTTCGTCTTGTGGGCTAGGCTTCCCTTGGGGGTGCAACCCATGTGGTCTGCCATGGGTATCCAGGGTCGTACCTCCCTCAAGCATATATGAGGAAGTTTTCCTATTCTAAATATCATATATGGCTCTGGTAGGAATTCAAGCTTTATCATACAGGATCTCATCATGTAGCATTTTTATGTTTTTCAAAAGATAAATCTTCAGAACTCTAGTATCACTTGGAACAAGATAAATAGCAGCTCAGACATTCTTATATCATATCCATCAATTACCTAGACTTAGATCAAGCATATGCTATCCATGAGTTGCAAGTTCAAAGAAAATTCTTATATCAAGACAGTCATATCCAAAACTTGGGAGAATTCAACTGAAAACTAGGTACTTGAAAGGAATTACAACAGAGCAACTATTCATCATTTTCATTGCAAGAGATTATCTCAGAGTCTAATTATTTATTCAGCTCTTAAGAATCAAACTAAACACACCTTTTTATTTGTTTTTAGGTTTTAAGATCACACCTTACTAATATATATATATATATATATATATATATATATATATATACCTGGCTAGGACAAATTTTTATTTTGTTTTAGTTTGTTATGAATCTTTTTATTTCTTTAGCTAATATAAAGCAAACTCAAAAACAGTAAAACTAAAGGAAAGAAATACTTAGCTAGATACACAGGGGATGCTCCTCCCCCAAGATAGATGTTGTTGTGGTCGATTGTTGAATGTTGAGTGATCCTTCTCGGAGCGGGTTTATCGGTGTATGTCCTTCTCATTCATCTAGAAGTTGGGTTCCCCATATGTAGCGAGTACAACAACGGCTAAGGAAGATGTACTATGGGTGAATGAAGATAGCTAGGTAAACTTGCTCTTGATCTTATGTGTCATCCTGCAAAATACTCCAACAAGAACACCGAAACTCATGGCATAGATTAGGATAAGGGGTTAGGGGTCAGCCATTCAAAGATTTGTTGTCCTTGTGGGTTTAGATAGATTTTCTTTTGGCAGAATTTTAGCAAGATGTCCATTTAATATTATTATTTTTTACAATGCAAAAGAAAAAATATGCATGCTCAGTATTTATTAGTTTAAACCCCTATACCTTTGTTGGTGATCTCAATTGTGCCCTTATACATGTTTTATTGACGGTTTATAATGGTTGTTAACTACCGTCAACACGCGCCAACCTCGACGTTGCCTACTCCTGTGAGAAGGAAAGCTTCACGCTCGCCATGGCTGCTCACATCTCCATCTGCATGCAGGACTACCTCACATGTTCACAGTAGTTTTCCCGGCAGGACCTAGAGATCCCAACCATGGAGGCCGCTCAAGCGTTAACCAAGTCCAAGGAGGTGAAGGAAGTGGTCCTTGTCCCTGGCGACCAATCTAAGACTGCTCGGATCGGGGCCAGCCTTGATGCCAAATAGGAAGACGTGCTCATCAGCATCCTAAGGGAGCATGTTTACATGTTCACATGGAAACTAGTGGACATGCTCGGCGTGCCTCGAGAGCTGATCGAGCACTCCTTAAATGTCTCGACGACCGCCAAGCCAATCAAGCAGAAGCTTCGATGATTCACGTAGGACAAAAAGGAGGCTATTAGGGTAGAAATAACCTGGCTCTTAGCTGTCAGTTTTATCAAAGAGGTGTATCATTCGGAGTGGTTAGCCAACCCGATTCTTGTAAGAAAAAAAGAACAAAGAATGGAGTTTGTGCGTTGATTACACCGATCTCAACAAACACTGTCCTAAAGACCCCTTCGGCTTACCTCGCATTGACGAGGTCATAGATTCTATAGCCGGTTGTGAGCTCCTATGCTTTTTAGATTGCTACTCTAGTTATCACTAGATCACATTGAAGGAAGAAGACCAGATCAAGACATGGTTCATTACATCATTCGGCGCCTACTGCTACATGACCATGTCCTTCAGGCTCAAGAATACGGGTGCGACTTATCAAAGATCCATCCAGCGCTACCTCAAGGACCAGATTAGGAAGAACATTGAGGCCTATGTTGATGACATGGTGGTTAAGTCTAAGACTGCTGACACTGATCGCCAACCTCATCAAAGTTTTCAAAGCCCTAAAGTGTACCGATGGAAGCTGAATCCCACTAAATGCATTTTTGGTGTTCCATCCGGTATCCTGCTAGGCAACATCAACAGTCACCATGGCATCAAAGCCAACCTAGAGAAGATAGCAGCGGTGACTAACATGAAGCCACCGACCTGTGCCAAGGACATCCAGAAGCTAATAGGGTGTATGGCGGCTTTAAGTCATTTCATATCCTGTCTAGGCGAAAAGGGAATCCCGTTCTTCAAGCTACTTAAGGCTCAAGAGAAATTTGTCTAGTCGAAGGATGCTGACAAGGCATTTCCCAAGCTCAAGTGGTTCCTCACCACACCTCCAATCATGACCGCCCCCAAAAGGATGAAACCCTGCTAATCTACATCGTAGTGACCAATTGGGTAGTCAGCACCGCCATCATTGTTGATTGAGAAGAGGCCGGACACGCATACAAAGTCTAGCGCCCGGTCTACTTCATCAGAGAGGTCCTAAACAAGTCTAAGACTCACTACCCCCATGTCCAGAAGCTGATGTACACAATCCTGATCCCATCCCGGAAGCTCCATCACTACTTCGATGCCTACCACATAGCGATAGTTACTAAGTACCCACTTAGTGACATCCTCCGCAACAAGGAAGCCAGTGGCAGCATCATTAAATGGGTAGTCAAGCTCGGCACCTATACCATCGACTTCAGGCCTCACCACACAATCAAGTCGTTGGCTCTCATAGACTTCATCGCCGAGTGGACGGATATGCAGACTCCTGTCCTGGTCGACCACCATGAGCACTAGACCATGTACTTCGATGGTCTCTCAACCTCGACAGTGTTGGGGCAGGCGTATTTTTTATATCACCATCGGGGGATAAGCTTTGCTACGTTCTACGCCAATACTTCTGAGCATCCAATAATACTGCTGAATATGAGGCAGCACTTCATGGTCTCCGTATAGCAATCGAGCTCGGCGTTAAATGCCTCTAGGTGTACGATGACTCTGCCCTTGTGATCAATCAGCTCAATAAGGATTGGAATTGCACCAATGAGAAGATGGACACCTACTGCACCGTGATAAGAAAGTTAGAAGACAAGTTCTATGGTATCAAGTACCACCATGTGGTCCGAGCTAACAACCATGCAGCCGATGAGTTGTCAAAGTTAGGGTCGACCCGAGCCGAAGTTCCTACCAGCGTGTTCATCTAGGACCTTGTGACACCATCCATCAAGCAGGGGCAAGAAGGTGTTGAAGAAAAGCCACCGGCCAACCTATTAGTCGCAGCGGTCCCTAGCCCGAGCAGTGATTGGAGGGAACCTTTCATAAAATACCTCACCACTGCAGATGTCTTGACTAACAACACGGAGAGATAACACCTCACCCACCGTAGCAAGCATTATGTCCTAGTAGAAGGAAAGTTGTATTGCAAGAACACCAAATGAGAGCTAATCTAGAAGTGTGTCCCCATGGAAGAGGGCGAGAAGATACTCAAGGAGATCCATGTCGGCACATGTGGCATCACACAGCCTCTAGAACACTGGTCGGCAAGGCCTTCTGAGCTAGTTTCTATTGGCCCTCAACGGTTGCCGACGCCGAGACATTCGTTCGTCGGTGTGAGAATTGTTAGTTTTTTGCTAAGCAAATCCATGTCCTAGCCTAGGCCATGCAAATGATTCCTGCATCTTGGCCCTTCGCATGCTGGGGACTGGATATGATCAGGCCCTTCAAGCCCACACCGAGAGGTTTCCGCTTGGTGTACATCTGCATCGACAAATTCTCCAAGTGGATTGAATACAAACCCCTGGTCCAAGCTATAGCGAAGAAGGCAGCCAAGCTACATGATGACATCATTCATCAATTTGGCCTGCCGAACAGCATCATCACTGACTTGGGGTCCACATTCACCGGTGCTGATTTTTGGGACTTCTGCAACAAAAGATGCATCTCAGTTAAGTATGTCTCGGTCGCGCACCCCAGGTCTAATGGCCAAGTCGAGAGCGCCAACGGCATGATTCTCGATGCATTGAAGAAAAGGCTCTACAAGAACGAGTAAAAGCACCCCATCAAGTGGCTCAAGGAATTGCCAGCTGTGGTCTGGGGACTACGGAACTAGCCCAGTCGCAACACTCGCATCTCCCCATACTTCATGGTTTTTTTTGCCGAGGCCATTTTACCAGTCGACGTCGCTTTTTGAGAACCCAGAGTGGAGAACTACAACAAAGAAAACTCTGACCAAGCCTGGCTCGTTGAGTTGGATAGCCTAGAGGATGAGCGCCTAGTTTCATGTGTTTGGACAGCAACATACCTTGACAGCGTGCAAAGATACTACAACCGCAACGTCAATGATTGGTTCTTCATGGTCGGAGACCTAGTGCTCCGCAAGAAGCATAAGACCGATGGGATGGACAAGCCATCTTCACCCTGGGAGGGCCCCTTCATTGTCAAGGTGGTCACCCGACCAAGTTACTATAGGCTATGCGACATGGATGAAAGAGATGTCCCAAATTCTTGGCACATCGATCTTCTTAGGCGCTTCTACCCTTGAAGGGTCTCCTTTCAAAGATATGTATTGTTCATATTCGAGTATTCAATAAAAATTTTATTCTAATGTTTCTCCATACAATTATCTCCATGCTTTTTTCTAAGCGATTATGTTCATGCGTCCAACGTCTCAAAGATGACATGCCAACTATGCCTAAGGCAAATGCCTGAATAGACACGTTGATGCTCGGACGCCTCTAGAGACAACCATGTCTCTAACTTCTCCCTGCATGTGCATGAGCATCCGCCCTTTGTGTCATGGGTGGTCGGCAGTGGTTTCCTAGCGATGCTATATTCTTCCCACACACACATGGCCCCTATGCCCTACGTTATGGTCAACTAGCTAGCTAGGGTTGGGGACTCAGCTATACACTTCTGATCGGATGGTTTATATCAAATATAAACACAAATATACCATAACAACAAGTGCTCACCAAAAGTTGCTAAGCACTTTTGTACAATGATTCAACTTGAGTTTTTTCTACTCTATGGAGCACTACTCCCCCCTTCACCGAACAGATCGATATCTTCGGCCAACCTCTTCGCCCGCTCTTCCACATCGTCTTCTAGCTTGGTGATCTTCTCTACGTCGGTGACCTAGGCATACCCAGTCACCACCCGTCGGAGATCCACTGAAGGGTATTGTGACCATAGCTACGCGAGTGCGTGGACGATGGCTCCATGGGTGGTGCTGCGTGCGAACTCCTTAAAGTCTGCCCATGCTATCTAGCAATGATCCATGACTGACCGATACGGCTCATCTCCTAGCAGCCGCCTCCCTCGAGTTGCTCAAGACCAACGCAGTCTAGCACGGGCTAGATTCCCATGGTCATTACCTCCAGCTTTTCATCATAGGCATTCACTTGTTCCACGAGCACCTATAACTGCGCCTGGGCTTGGTGCCGATACCCTACAAACAAGACAACCATGTGCTAAGCATGCGCTTAACGCCACACAAGCCAAAATAGTGTGAAAAACACTCACATCGAAGATCTTCAGTGTTTTTCTTGACCTTCTCCTCTGCTTTCTCCTTTGCCTCCTAAATTTGGCCGAAGGCCTCCTGGGAAAGGCTGAGCTCCATCTCTAGTGCTGTGTATAACAGTAAGATGTCTCACAATGCTAAATAACACCAAAGCGAAATTCTGAGACCTACCTTTCTGTCAATCAGTGCTATGGCTGAGTTGCTCGGCCATTGACTAGCTCTCCACCTCCATTTGCTGGCGCTCCTTCTCCAACGCCAGAACCTTCACCTCTAGGTCTTCCCTGCGGTGGCGCTCTTGGAGTAGGCGTGCCTGGAGGTCCTTCACCATCGCTTGTAGACTCTTGTTCTCCTCAAGTACTAGAGCCATCTCCTCTAGCTACCGCCTATGCTGCTCGAACACCTTCATCACATTCTATAGCAGGCAAACGGATTAATAGACTATGCTATTTAAGGGACAAAGAAGATCTCTTCAGGCTTACCTCAATATGGCCCATCATCGGTATTAGATCAACCCTCAACTTATTTGTCTCTATGCTCACCTCCACCTCCTCCAGCATCTCAAACTCTTCACCATGCTAAATGACTGTGCGGAGGAGTTGGGGTGGTGGGGTGGGCTCTCACACTATCTCTTCAATCTCCATGGCACCCATCGGCAAAGGTGCCCTCCTTGGCCGCTATAGATGATGCTTGTTCATCAACCATGGGTGGACCGTGTGCTACCCCCGTAGCCTCCATACCTGCTCTGACAAGGCCGCTCGATGTCACCATAGCATCCCATGCCTCCTCTACACTAGGAATGCCATCGTCATGCAATCCATCACCAGGTGAGGTCAGTTTAGTTGTTGAGGGCTTCTCCATAGTAGGGGCGGTCGGTTCTGCAACCGTCGGTTGCTCCACGGTGGGGGTGACCGGATCTGCCCTTGCATGTGCTTGCTCAGCATGGGGAGCTACCGGCTCCTCTATGTGCCTTCTATCAACAGCAACCAATGGTTGTAGGACCTTTGTCAACTCCGCACTACAACAAAAAAAATTGTCAAGAAGCATACCACCATGCCAAAGGAATTTAGAATTCGAGAAATAAATAAAGGACCTACAACTAGGACTCCCGCTGCACAGCTTAGAACCTGCATCCCCGCTTGGAAACGGTGTGCCTAGTAGCCGAACTACCTAGTGCCTCTACCCCTACCACCAGAGTCACTCATGTGGTCTCGGGGACCACGGTGGTTGCCTGCGTTGCTACCACAGGAGTCGTCTGCATGGTCTTGGGGACTGCAGTAGCCATCCGGTCTGTCATTGACGACGCCAACCGAGCTGCTGCTACTGGTGCCGCCCACGTGCTGTCAGGCGTTGTTGCTGTAGCCCCCTGCATCTACCTTGTTCATTGTCGTCCGATGAGCTCAACATCACCACCTACCGTCTTTGAGGCTGGGCGGATGCACCAATGGTTACCGGCATCTCTTCACGGTGAGATGATGCAGCTATTTTTCTTCTTTTCGGGGATAGCTCCTCACTAGCCAGCTACTTCCCATGGGGCTTCTCGTGGACATACGGTGTCCGCTCATCTTCATCTTTGCCATCAAGGTCGGTCGAGCTATCCCCACCAACCTCTGGGCTGGATCGATGTTGATGGTAGTTAACAACCATTAGAAACCATCAATTAAACATGTATAAGGGCATAAATGTAATCACAAATGAAGGTTTAAGGGTTTAAACTAATCAATTCCATGAGCTTTGGTGATTTCATGACTGTAGGAGGATTTATCCACAAAACAGCTCTTAGGACCACTGTTATACAGTTCAAACAAGCAAACCGACATCAACAAGTGATTCTACCCGTGACACCTATGAAAGTCGACTCAAGACAGAGCCCAAGCCTTGCTACTAGAAGGAGGAATAGACCTAGCACCATAGTGGGCCAGCCGGCCCACTAGGGAGGCTATCCGGCCCATGGGGCGGCCCATCGCCCTCCGCCGCCGCGTACTCCTTCCTACGATCTACACTGTTGATTCTAAGGTGGTTTTAGGTAGGTTCATCCAACGGTGGTTGGGAGAGTTGACGCGGATCGATGATGTGGCAATTCCATGCCCCCTACTCCTCCAAAGTCCTTGCCCATTACTCCACCTCAATTCCTTGGCCGCTACTCTACCTTTGGCCTATATATAGCAGCCTCTACCCCCCTCCCTCACCATATCTAAAAACCCTAATTCATATCCTCCTCATCAAGATTAGAGCCAGCTCTCAAGATGTAGAAGTAGAATAGCTCTAGTTGAGAGTTAGGCTGAGTTGAGCCATGCTCGGGTTCTAGGAAAATCTTTGAAGGTCGAGTATATCTTTGTATCTTACTTTTGCAAGACTTATGCTTTAATATAGTCATCTTCTCTATTCACTTTTATGCCTTTCATTTGTATGGTTAGTATAGTTATTATACCTTAGCATGGGATCTCTACTCGCATCGAGTGCTCTAGTTATTATATGTGATTAGAGTAGTGATTAGTAGTGTAGACGTGGTGTCTAGACTATGAGTTATCTAAGATTGCACCCAACCTCGCAGATAGTTGTGGTAGCCCTAGGTGGTGACAGCCCTGATGGCCGATGTAGTCCACCATGTTTGGGTTGGTGTTTGTAGGACCATAGTCGGAGCTTCTTAGTCCCTTTCTCATCCCTTTCTGTGGCTAGTGTTTCCATGTCCCAAAGTGCTTTTGTGTGTGATTGCTATATCTACCCATGCTTTAGTTATACCCTCTAGTCTAAACTAGAATAGAACCGAAGTAATAGAGAAGTATTTAGGAACCTTGAACTCCACCGTTGTCCTCTCAATTTAGCTAGACTGCTCATTTATATACCATGGAATTCTCTTATGTGTGTTATTATTCATAACTCTTATCATAAACAACACTTACCCCCACTTTAGTTTAGTTGGTATACTAGTTAGTAGATACATGATGGTGAACTATCAACTTCTTTAACCATTGTTTCCCAATGGATAAATACGATATCTTGGAATACTCCTGGGTGAAAGCTACAACGGTATCCATGCGCTTGTAGATTTATCTGTGTGCGTTTAAAAATACCAACAAGCTTTATGCGCCATTGCTGGGGAAATAATTGGCGTAAAGATTTTGATACTAGCTTGATATCTACTAGTTTAGTTATAACTAGCTTTTGTGGGATTACCCCTATTCTGTTGAATTGTGGAAAAGATAGGACAACAGACGCCATTGCAACCTTTCGGCGAGTTTCAACAAAGTAAGAAGAAACATTGAAGAACCCAGGGTGCTTGAACATTCAAGATCCATCAACATTGGAACCCTGCTATCTCACAGGTTTGTATAAACATATATATATTATTCTAACCATGTGTAGATTGGAGAAAAAGGTCGATGTCACAAGAATTCAAATCACATCTCAAGTGAGGAATACAGACGTTGCACTACCCACAAACTCCGTCATGTGAGTCATGGTAAGTATGATTAAGAAAGGTGAGATAGTCTTGATCATGGACTTTAAACTTACTGAGTAGTTATCTCTAAATTTTTGCATTCCACGGCACATTTACTTTGAATAATCCATGCATCCACTCCATTTAGTTTAAATTCTCTCATATCAAATCCACAACATATTTAGTTCCTTCCATACATTCATGCCACTTGCATCTTTTATTAAAACAATATCTCACCATGATCATGGTCTTTCATCTCTATTTGAATAACATCTTTTAAAGTAAGCGTGGTGCTTAGTTTAAATCAAGAGGTGTGCGACCTTATTTCCAAAGGCTTTTTAAATTAAGCGTGGTGCTTAGGTTAAAATGCCTTCCTTAATCAAATTAGACATGGAGTTTAGTTTGGTTATTGAACTAAAACTTGCTATAGTAGATACTGGTTATTTTGTTGGACTAACACCTATAGAAAACTCTCAAAATAAAATTGGGGAAGTCCTAAGATAAATTCACACCAGAGATGAAGCAAGGTATATGAATTCCAAAAACTTTGCACAAAGAAGACCAGCTCATTCTTCACGGAAGGAAGAACTGCGAGTATCAAGATTTATTCACTTATGTTTGTTGCAAGTTATCTTAAGCCTTGAACCAAGCTAGAATGCAGCCAACAAATAAAGTTGGTTAATAAATAAAATATATGCTAAAGCAATCATAAAACTATCCTTTCATTAGCATAGAGGAAAATTACAAAAGTTATGGATAGCAACCCATAATGCAAATTTGTTTTATTCCCTCGAGTATGTGTCCACTAATGTTTTGTAGAAAAAATGAGTATAAGCTGTGCCTATTCATGGTATGAACTTGCAAATCCAGAAATCACCACTATAGCTATAGAAGTGGACGAACAAATCGATAGGATATGAGCAACATCAAAGACAACCTAGCATTGAGCCTTTCCAAGACTCAAGCTAGGATGCTAATGAGAAGCAGGATGAAACCCACCTTGTATTAGAAAGAATATGCCTGCTTTCATCATCTTCGAAGGGACTAGCTCGCGCATTGGCAACAAGGACCAAGACAACGAGATGCCACTACATCATGGCGTGCATCATTGTGTCAACAAGCATCGATAATCAATGAGGTCTGTTGACGGTGTCTCATAAGGCCGCAAATAACCATGGACTCGAGATGACATCCCTTAGTCATTGGAGATGAAGCTTTCATGCAGTACCAATGAGGTTCCTTCGTTGACCATCAAGACAGCTGGCGTATCGCCAACAAACAAAGAAGAACAACTCTCCACCATGCCATTAGACAATCAAGGAGGAACTTGAGTTTGCATCTCTAATGAACCCCAACTCGTCAACTAAGAATCAACAAAAATCAAGAAGGGTTGATGAAAGAAGAGCATGCAACTATCTGCATCCTCATCTCCAGGATCAGATGGTGCAAAGAAAAGCTAAAAGCAAGGGAGAGGTCCTGCTCAGTGGACCTAAAACCATGAGTTCTCGCCGACAGTGTCGAGTGACGTAAAGGTCCAAGTGAGGGGGAGGAAGGCTGACTTTTCTACGGTAGATACAACCCTACTCTTCTTCCTCCTAGGCTCACGTCGCTCTGACATGCTGGTTTGCATTCCCTCTACTCAATATTGCTTTGTTTCTACAAGTTTGAATATGTTTACAAATTTCATATATGAAAATTAGATATAAATTAAAATCAATCCTTACGAGAAGAAGTTTTTGCAATAATTGAGGCACATTATTTAAAACATGGGATGAAGATTCTATGCTAATTAAAATGTTAAAACCAATTATGCTGTAGCATAGAAGATGACATTTAGCTCTATGACAACACTATCCTTGTTTCAAATTATTTGTACATCCTTTCGGGTATGTGTTGTCCACAAATCTTTTGCAAGAATGAAATAATGAATGGAGCAGAAGGTCCAAACAAAATGCTAAGATTCACAAAAGAAAGAAGAAAAAGATGGCATCATAAAAGAATGAGAAAGAAGGAGTGCGATATAGGAGACAAGATGTTCATGAATAGCTCAAGCAAGGAAAGCTTCGAAATAGGAAGAACGGATCACCACAGTCATCTACCTTCATCACATGGTGTTGTCACACTCTAATGATGAAGGTAACATCTTAAGGTAAGTGGTCATTATTTAGAAAGCTTCCCTTTGATCTTGGTATTCACATAGATGAAGAAACAAACATGTTTGAGTTACAACTTTGCTTGATCCAACCTGATTAACTCAACATGTCTTGTTCCTTAAGCTTGTTCATAGCACCACTTTCTTGATCTCATAGTCTTAATCAAATAAGCTAAAATTTTGCATACCTTATCTTTAGAAGATGATAGTCATAATCATGTAAGTTTAGATACATTATAGACAGTCCTTCCATAGGTTAAGCAACTCCACTCTTTCTGACAAATGTATTCAAATGCCACATTAATACTCACCCTTGTGATCTTATCACCCATGTTGTAAGAATGAATGCACATAACATCAACTGTAACATGATTCTATATGTCTAGGCTAGAGAAAATAATAATAATAATAATAATAATAATAATAATAATAATAATAATAATAATAATAATAATAATAAATAAAGTTTTGGTTCTATTGGTGTTTTCCCACCAACAGAGCTCATGCACTTGATCTCTACCTTGTCTTTATGAGCAGAACACACTTCGAGCAAAGTGTGGGGGAGTTGATCCCCCAAATTCTATAAGCAAAAGTTCTGAACCGACAATAATAATGCACACAAGATGTCGCCAGCTTCTACTATTAATGCCTGAACAAAGAAGGAGAACAAGTCAAGAAAGATGAACTTGTCAGACTAAAATCAAATTTAAAACCAAGATGGGTTTGACAAAAGAAGGTGGCATCACCATTGAAAGCACCACTACTGGAGGCGCCACCTCAAGAATCCTCATCTTCTAGAGCAAACTGAGGTACAATGCACTTCCACAGCTACCAAGGGCAATATCATGAAGCAACCTCAAGTGGCAATAGGAAGGACATATGTCTTTCTCTGGACGAGGGTATTATGACTCTCAGGAGGCCTTCCACTGCTTCGACAACAGACTCGCAACCATTGAAGAGACAAATGCTATCATACAAGGTATGTTACACAATCACACATAATGGCAGGTAAGCATGGGACAAGAGATGGCCAGCCCCTAGCAACAACAAAATCAAAATTGGAGGCTCTGTTTCAGCACCTCCACATTCAGCCACCTTGCTGAGCAACCACATCAACAACTAGCTTGGGGGAGGAGCATCCCCCGTGTATCCAGCTAAGTATCACTTTTCCCTTATTATTTTTACTATTCTTAGTTTGCTTTATATATCTAAAAGAAAGATGAATAACTAAAACAAAATAAAAAGTTATCTTTATAGAAATATATATAGTTATAATGCTGAAATAAAAATGAAAACAAAATAAAAAGAGTGTGTCTAGTTTTCTTTAATTTCTTTTAAGAACTAAATAAATAAAAAGGGTCTCTAAAGATAATCTCTTAAAATGGAAATAATGAATAGTTTCTCTGTTGTAATTACTTTCAAGTACCTAGTTTTCAGCCTTGAATTCTCCGGAGTTTTGGATAAGATTGTTTTGATATAAGGATTTACTCTAAACTTGAAACTCGTGGGTAGCATATGCTTGATCTAAGTCTAGGTAATTGACGGATATGATATGAGAAGGTCTGAGCTGTTGTTTATCTCGTTCCGAGCGACACTAAAGTTCTAGAGATTTATCTTTTAAAAACACAAAAATGCTACATGATGAGTTTCTGTATGACAAAGCTTGAATTTCCACTAGAGCCACACATGTTATTTAGGCTAGAAAAACTTCCATATATATGATGCTTACTTTTGCATTGAGTTTTATCAAGCTTTGTTGATCCTTATGAGAGATTTTTCATGCTCTTAAAATCAAGATCACATACACACCACCCACATATGCACTACTCCTACACTAGGGGTAGCAGCAGAAACATGTCTTCCATCTAGATCCACCCAAAAATGTTTTACTCCTATACTGGGAGTGAACACAAAAAATATGCTTGATAGGTTTTCCATCCACCAAATAAATGCTCCAAGTTCTTTTTGCTATCTCTCAAAAGTTTTGTTGCGAAAAAGAGACATGGGGCTATGCTGAAGTTATTCATAAAAAAAGGAAAAAAGTTGGAAAAAAATGGAAACAAAAATGTCCGAGATATTAAAAACAATAGGTACTCACATGCCCGCCTAAAAATAAAAGAAAGAGAGATGAATAAGATAGCCCCTGTTCTCTAGCAAATATTTTTAAGTTTCAAAGAGAGATATGTTTTCAAGGAGCAAAGTAGAATTATAGGTTAGCCACCATATATATCCACCACATATGTCCACACACATGCACATCTTGATTTGATTGTATGACTCTACTCTCTTTGGATCCATTGTTTGACTTTACAATATATGTATTGCAAGTATGCTCTAGCTTTCTCCCTACCTATGAACTCCACATAAGCCTTAGTGGTAGGAAGAGAAAAAGGCATAACATCTTTATTGCCTTGGTAAGTTTCCACGAATACCGCATATATTGAGAGACTTGAGAGTGCCATACAATGGAATCTCTTAGTTTTATTTTGAAGACTTATAAAAACTCCAAAACAACGGTTGAACATAGAACTTGAGACATAGTGCTTGACTTGATCGTTCTGTCTTTCAATTACTCAAGACCCAAGTGAAGGCTAAGAAGCCCCACGGTTGAAGGTAATATGGGTAAGTTTGAAAGTCATATCAGTTTATTCTAATCTGGAGGAGAATTCTTGTTTGAATGCATGTGTACTTTTGAGGCGTGAAAGCATAGTAGCAACTCCTGATCCATTGTTGAGTTTAGCTTTGCTTAGGGACTAGCAAAGGTTAAGCTTGGGGGAGTTGTTCACGGTAGTTAACAACCATTATAAACCATCAATTAAAGATGTATAAGGGCATAAATGTAATCACCAATGAAGGTTTAGGGGTTTAAACTAATGAACTCCATGAGCTTTGGTGATTTCATGACTGCAGGAGGATTTATCTAGAAAACAACTCTAGGGACCACTGTCATACACTTCAAACAAGCAAACCGACATCAACAAGTGATTCTACCCGTGACACCTACGAAAGTCGACTCAAGATGGAGCCCAAGCCTTGCCACCAGAAGGAGGAGCCCACCTGGCACCATAGTGGGCTAGCCAGCCAACTAGGGAGGCCGCTCGGCCCATGGGGGTGGCTCATCACCCTCCACCACCGCATACTTTTTCCTATGATCTACATTGTTCATTCTAAGGTGGTTTTAGGTTGGTTCATCCAACGATGGTCGGGAGAGTTGACATGGATCGATGATGTGGCAATTCCTTGCCCCTACTCCTCCTAAAGTCCTTGCCCATTACTCCACCTTGATTCATTGGCCGCTACTCTACCTCTGGCCTATATATAGCAGCCCCTACCCCCCTCCTTCACCATATCCGGAATCCCTAATTCATATCCTCCTCATTAGGATTAGAGCCAGCTCTCAAGATGTAGAAGTAGAATAGCTCTAGTTGAGAGTTAGGGAGAGTTGAGCCATGCTCGGATTCTAGAGAAATCTTCAGAGGTCGAGTATATCTTTGTATCTTACTTTTACAATACTTATGCTTTAACATAGTCATCTTCTCTATTCACTCTTATGCCTTTCATGTGTATGGTTAGTATAGTTATCATACCTTAGCATGGCATCTCCGCTCGCATCGAGTGCTCTAGTTATTATATGTGATTAGAGTAGTAATTAGTAGTGTAGACATAGTGTCTAGAGTATGAGTTACCTGAGATTGCACCCAACCTCGTGGATAATTGTGGTAGCCCCAGGTGGTGACATCCCTAATGGCCGATGTAGTCCACCGCGTTTGGGTTGGTGTTTGTAGGACCATAGTCAGAGCTTCCTAGTCCCTTTATCATCCCTTTCTATGGCTAGTGTTCCAATGTCCCAAAGTACTATTGTGTGTGATCGCTATATCTACCCATGCTTTAGTTATACCCTGTAGTCTAAGCTCGAATAGAACCAAAGTGATAGAGAAGTATTTAGGAACCTTGAACTCAATCGTTGTCCTCTCAATTTAGCTAGACTGCTCATTTGTTTACCATGGAATTCTCTTATGTGTGTTATTATTCATAACTCGTATCATATACAACACTTACCCCCACTTCAGTTCAGTTGGCATACTAGTTAGTAGATACATGATGGTGAACTATCAACTTCTTTAACCATTGTTTCCCTGTGGATAAATATGATACCATGGAATACTCCTGAGTGAAAGCTACAACAGTATCCATGCACTTGTGGATTTATCTATGTGTGTTTAAAAATACCAACAATCGACCCTAAGGACGGCTTGGCCAGGCATCCACACCCCTTGGCCAGTTAGCTGATGGCACCACCTAGAAGTATACCGACCGATCCTGCCCACGAATCTTCAGGAAAATGAATGAGTATATTACAATTGCAACAAGAGAAGGGATCAACTAAAACTAAAAAGAAGGCTCTTACCCGTGGTGGGAGGGTCCCTACAGTGAAGGCCCTCTACTGATCGTCGATCTTATGATGTCCCATGAGGTTAAACAACACCCCAATTCACCACATGACTTCATCCTGGTTAATCGGCCCGGGCACCTCATGGGTCCCATCAGTATCTCCCCTGAATTCATATCGGAGATGTGCTCTCTCCTTGCTGGGATGGCATCGCCAAAAAGTGAAGTTTGCCACCACTACGACCCCATCCACCCTTCTCCGATCGATCAGTGCCAATAGCTCCTTCACTTGCTCCATCCCATTGGCACTAGGTCTCTCCAACCACTTGGCGTTGCTCATAGGAATCTAATCAATGTCGCATGCCACATAGTGTTCCCCCTGTGGCATGTAGAACCATCGCTACGCCCAATACTTCACATTTGTGTTCAATAGGGTGGCGATGTATTGGCCAACCATCCCATCCCTTATACATGCCTACAATCCTAGATCTAGATCCCCCTGGGTTTTCAAATAGAAGAAGTGGCTGAAGAGATCGAAATACGGAAGAATGCCAAGATAAGCCTCAAAGAAATGGATGAAGACAGAGACATGAAGGATGGAATTCGGGCCTAGATTGCAAAGACTAATCTCATAATAGTCAATCAATCCATGGAGAAATGGATGGATTGGAACACCAAATCTACGATAGAAATAATCTTAAAAACAACTAATTCGTCACCGCAAGGAGTCAGAAAGCTTTGGATACCATCCCGCCATCACCCTATCGGGTAGCACGCCATCCTCCACCAATCGATTGAGCGCCGCCTCGTTGCTGATGGACCCCTCCCATTCCTCGGCGTGATTGAGCTCACGTGATGCTCTACTTGAGCTGTCGTGGTTTCTTTTGGACACCATCTAGCAGATATGTCACCTGGAGGAGGTTGTGCGCTTATGGTTGCTATAATGGTGGAGTAGTTGCCAAGCGAAGCGGTGTGGGCATGAGGAAGAAGATGAAATGGCGGAGATAAAGTGGGGAATGTGCATCGAGGTCATGACAATCTTATAACGGTTTGACCCCAAACCCTCTGCCTTCTAAGGTTTTTGGGAAACCGCTCCCACCGCGCCATATTCTCTTATGACGTCTCCGTATGTCGCTAGCCCGCTGAGTGGGCCTGGTGGGCCATCGCATCAAACCGTGTCAAGCGTAGGTTGATATTCAATGCTGAGTGTTGCTACGACACGATATTTTCTTTCTCTAACCCTACTACAAGATTTCTTCATAATCTTCTAGCAGGCTCGGGGACTACGTCTATACACATCATCTCACGATGACTGTATTTATTTCTACACTGATTTCCTGCAACATTGGTGACTGGGCCAGCACCTGAAGACCACTACTTTGGATCCTGGCATCACGTGACTACTTCACCTACTGCTAGGCTCAGGGACTAAGTAGGCACACTTCACCTCACGGTGAATATGCTCATTTTTTGACTTAATCTTCTACAAATTGCTAAGTTCTTCTGCGCTAACTAAGTCAAGGATGCCATAGGACCAACTTCGATGCCTGGAACCTATGTGAGCACACTTCACCAATGGTGGAGACTTTGAAAATGTTTACTTGACCTCCTTACATACTTCTAACAAACCCTAGCTTCGAGTGTGCTCAGCTCCAGCAATCGGATGAACAGCTTGGATGCATGCTCAGATAGCTCGGACGCATGCTTTTTTAGCTTGGACGCATGCTCAAATAGCTCGGATGCATGTTCAGTCAGCTTAGATGCATGCTCAAATAGCTCGAACGACATGTTTAGTAGCTCGGATGCATGCTCAATAGCTCGAACAAGCTTAAGACAGTGTTGCTCCACAGATGCAAGGCACTCGGGGACTAGCTATGGGGGTATAACCCCCGATACCAGCAGGGCTATACATGGGCCGAGCCGCTAGGGGAGGCCTAGCCCACAAGACTGCGCATGGGTCATGTCACTGGTGGACGTCCAGCCTATGAGATGATGTCGTGCAAGGCATGACATAGGTCGGTGTGCCTCGCAAGATTGCCTGAAGATCTTTGATGATCTAGGAAAAGATATGCTAGATCCCATAATATATGTAACTTCCTATCTTGTAAAACCAATCAGGATAGAAACAACCGATCTGTAACCCTAGCCCCCGAGCTATATAAGGTCGGTAGGGACCTCCCTATTGGTATTTCTTAACGTGTCACTTGTTTGAGTACTTAGTCTGTGAATTCTCTGCTCCAACTACAGGCAAGGTATAATCTATCCACCTTCCTATCGATAGCTCCATGTAGTAGTAAGCAGCATTGTGAATATCGACAAGAATTATAGTTTCTAGATCTTTGGGTTGCCCTAGAATCTTACCTTTGTCGGACGGAGGAACAGTAGTCGCCAGTTGAGCTATTTGTGATTCTATCATTTTATTAAAACTATGCTAGTTCTTTATGGCAGAAGCAAAGCTATCCATTCTATTATTTATATTCTCTAAAATTTTATCATTGGAAGCTACCTTTCTAGATAATCCCTCCATAAGTTTGGATTGGCCAACAATTAATTCTCTTAAGGGTGGTTGATCGAAATTATTAAAATTATTACCTTGATAGTTAGCTTAATAATTACCTTAGTAGTTTGGCCTTTGTTGCTGATTCCATCCTTGATTCTATTGAGGATGAGAGTAATTGTTGCTGTTGACAAAATTCACATCCTCATGGGTCTCAGGACAGTTATTCCCTGAATGCCCAGTGCTTCCACACACTTCAAGCTTCTTCATCAGCAAGTCCATCTTGGCAGACAGCATGTCTACTTCCTTGAGTTGATGTATACCTCCACCTCTTTTGTGGGTTTGAGCACGTTCTTCATTCCAACCTTGATTGGAGGCCATCTTCAACACAAGAGCTATTGCATCTGGTATGGTGAGTGACAGGACTGCACCTCCTGTAGCAGCATCCATATTCCCATGGGTACTATTGGTCAATACGTGGTAGAAAGTCTGCATGAGTAGCCAATTCTCCATCCCATGATGAGGGCATTCTGCAATATAATCTTGAAAGCGTTCCCATGCCCCAGGGATAGATTCATCATGTTGTTGCTGAAAGCTTGAGATTCTCCCACGCAGAGCATTGGTTTTGCCTATGGGAAAGAACTTTGCTAGAAAGGTGGTGGAGTAGTTATATGATGCGCACATGCCTATGCAACGCGTGTAGCAAGTTGTGTGGCCCGATCTTCTTGTAGGATCCACGAACTTGATAACTTGTCACTACATGACCTAGTGAAGAGGCAGTGCACCGCGAGGCTATCCACGCGACGAACTACCGAGACAATCACCATTCCACGTACCAACGAAACAGCCCACGCAATCACGCCCTATAGACGTGAAGGCACGAACTAGGTGAACCGCAGTTCGGTGTTCTATAACTCCCTCAGGAATTGAAAGAACAAGTGTTGCAAGCCTCTCAAGACTCACGCATAAACAAAACTCCACGAGTTTGTGTATTCTGAATTCAGCCAATCAAGATCCAACCTTTCATTGTCTAGTACAAGATATATATAGAGATAGGGACATTCAGCTTGGAGTAAATGGCAGCATGCGCATGCACCAGTGGATTTCATGGCTAGTTCGCGCGTCTTTCAGCTTCTGATAGCAGTTACTAAAATGAGCATAACTCTTTATGGGAAGTCCAAATAATGAGCCGTTTGATAGGCTGGAAAGTAGACTTGAAGATGCTTCCATCCACATATAGAACACCATCTAACTCCTTGTATTCTGTCCGCGGTGATGCTTGGAATTCGTACCATGTATCAGTCATCTAGCTTCTGGTTGCATTTCCATGCAAAGGTGATGAACCACCATTTTATTCTTGCACACCATAGGCTTCTTGGTTCAAATGTCCAGAGGCTTGAATCCATCTTCATCCCATGCTGGTTCATACACTCCATCATTCCTAAGGACATTGGAACAAGAACTCAAAAGCTTAGGCTCATTCAACATAAACTGATTATTAAACATAAGGTTAGCGTTCACCTGAGAATGAATTTCCTTCTCCAATTGTTTAGCTCTACTTCTTGTAATTGGACCAGCTATGTCAAGTGGAGTTTCATTTGAAGATGAGTAAATGCTAGGAATGTCCTCATTAGCCTCCCCCTCTTGAGAAGGAGTCGTCCTAAACTCAGGCTCACCAACAAATGGAATCAAGTCTTTGACATTGAATGTTGTACTCACATTGGAATATTCAGGTGGCAGCTCAATTTTGTAAGCATTATCATTTATCTTGTGTAAAACCTTGAACGGACCATCACCCCTAGGAGATAACTTACTCTTGCGTTGTTGGGGAAATCGATCCTTGTGTAGATGCAACCACACGAGGTCTCCGGGCTGGAATGTAACCTTCTTCTTACCTTTGTTCGCTTGCTTTGCATATTGTGCTGATTTCTTCTCGATATTCCTTCTTGTCTCATCATGTAGCTTCTTGAGAAAATCCGATCTCTTTGCTGCATCCAAGTTAACTTGTTCCTGTAATGGTAAAGGCAAAAGATCCATGGGAGTATGCGGTTTAAACCCATAAACAATTTCAAATGGACAAAAGTTTGTTGTGGCATGGACTGCTCTGTTATAAGCAAATTCAACATGTGGAAGGCAGTCTTCCCACTGCTTCAAATTCTTTTTCAACACAGCACGCAACATGGTGGACAAGGTACGGTTGACAACCTTAGTTTGCCCATCGGTTTGCGGATGACAAGTGGTGGAAAATAACAACTTTGTACCAAGTTTAGCCCATAATGTCTTCCAAAAATAGCTTAGAAATTTTGTATCCTGATCTAAAACAATAGTCCTTGGTACTCCATGTAAATGAACGATCTCCCTAAAAAACAAATCAACAACGTGTGAAGCATCGTCGTTCTTATGACATGGAATAAAATGTGCCATTTTAGAGAATCTGTCAACAACAACAAAGATAGAATCCCTCTCCCTCTGAGACCGAGGTAACCCCAAAATAAAATCCATGGATATATCTTCCCAAGGTACATTCGGAACTGGTAATGGAGTATAAAGACCATGGGGATTAAGGCGGGACTTAGCTTTCAAGCAGATTATGCAGCGTGCAACATGTCGTTGGACATCACATCGCATATGTGGCCAAAAGAAATGATCGGAGAGCATGTCCAATGTCTTTTTGATGCCAAAATGACTAGCTAAGCCACCAGCATGTGCTTCCTACAAAAGAACTTGACGAATCGAGCAGACTGGAATGCATAGTTTGTTAGTCCGAAATAAAAAACCATCATGCACATAATACTTGTCCTAGCCTTTTCCAGCAATGCAATGAGAGAAAGGTTCTTTAAAATCAGAATCAGCTACATAGAGTGTTTTAATGGATTCCAAACCAAGCACTTTTGTATCTAATTGTGTAACCAAACCACATCTCCGTGATAAGGCATCGGCAACAATGTTATCTTTTCCACGCTTATGTTTTACAACATAGGGAAATGTTTCAATGAACTCAATCCATTTAGTATGTCTACGGTTCAGTTTGCCTTGACTTTTTAGATATTTCAAAGCTTCATGATCAGAATGGATGACAAATTCTTTAGGTAACAAATAATGTTGCCAAACTTCCAAAACTCGAACTACGGCATAAAGGTCTTTATCATAGATAGAATAATTCAGATGTGGACCATTCAACTTTTCAGAAAAGTAGGCAACAGGTTTACCTTCTTGAAGTAGTACACCTCCTATGCCAACACCACTTGCATCACATTCGATCTCAAATGTCTTACCAAAATCAGGAAGTTGTAGCAATGGCGCTTCACAAAGCTTTGTTTTCAGCTCATTGAAGGCTTGGTCTTGTTCATCACCCCACTTGAATGGAACATCCTTCTTTGTCAAATTGTTGAGGGCTGCAGCGATGGTGCTAAAATCTTTAACAAAACGCCTATAAAAACCTACAAGACCATGAAAACTTTGAACTTGACTCACATTTGTAGGTGTAGGCCAATCCTTTATTGCTTTAATCTTTTCTTCATCAACTTGAATTCCATCTGCAGAAACAACAAATCCAAGAAAAACAACACAGCCTGTGCAAAATGTGCATTTAGCAATGTTTCCATACAATTTGTCAGCTCACAAAACAGCAAGAACTTGACGGATATGATCAAGGTGTTCATCAAATGATCTGCTATAGATCAGGATATCATCAAAATAAACAACAACAAATTTGCCAATGAAAGCTCTTAACACATGATTCATCAAACGCATGAAAGTTGAAGGAGCATTTGTCAAACTAAAGGGCATCACAAGCCATTCATAGAGACCAAATTTAGTTTTAAATGTTGTTTTCCATTCATCACCTATTTTCATTCGAATTTGATGATAACCACTACGTAAATCAATCTTGGTGAAAATAGTTGAACCACTTAGCTCATCTAACATGTTATCAAGCCTTAGAATAGGGTGATGATATCGAACAGTTATAGCATTGATAGCACGACAATCAACACACATACGCCAAGAACCATCTTTCTTTGGAACTAACAAAACAGGAACAACACATGGTGATAAGGATTCACGAACATACCCTTTGTCCAAAAGCTCTTTTACCTGTTGCTGAATTTCCTTTGTTTCTTTGAGGTTTGTGCGGTATGCTGGACGGTTGGGAAGAGAAGTACCAGGGACCAAGTCAATTTGATGCTCAATGCCGTGAAGTGGGGGAAGTCCAGCTAGTAGCTCATCAGGAAAAACATCCTCAAAGTCCTGTAACAAATCAAGAACAACACTAGGCAGCGAACAAGGTAAGTCGTTAGTGGAAAGTAAAACCTCCTTGTACAATAGTACAAAGAATGGGGTTGTAGTGTTTGTCACATCTCTCAAATCACTCCTGCTCACAAATAAGCACTCAGTTTGGTGTGGCTGTTTTAAAGTGGTGAGGCTTTATGTGGCTGGATGCTTTAGAACTATCTTCCTTACTAGTGTTGTGGGTCTCACTCGGTTTTCTTTTTTCAAATTCCTCTCTTTTCATGCGAGCCACATCTGAAACATGTATCTCCTCTAGAGATAATGGAACAAGAACCACCTTCTTATCATTGGCAATGAAAGTGTATTTATTAGACCATCCAAAATGCACCGAATCCACATCTAATTGCCAGGGCCGACCAAGCAGCAAATGGCATGCTTGCATGGGGACAATATCACAATCAACCTCTCCATGATAATCACCAATGGAAAATGACAAACGAATCATGGCTGAAACCTTCTGTCCCGGAATTATTCAACCATTGCATATGGTATAGATGTGGATGGCGATGTGGCTGCAAACCAAGCTTCTCAACAAGCAAAGCACTAACAATATTATTGCAGCTCCCACCATCTATGATGAAACGGCACACTTGGCCTTTCACTTTGCATCGGGACTGAAACAAATTACGGCGTTGTCCTTGTTCAGCAACAACAAACTGAGTGGAAAGAACTCTCCTAACCACCAAAGAAGGAGATGGTGTATTCATTGTAGAAGGCTCCATATCAGGAAAATTAGCAAGCAACTCATCAAAATCAGCACTAGTAATCTCGTCAGAAGATGGAGAAATAATATCTTGTAGCATGTTATTGTGAGCAAAAGTTGGAATAGGTTGAATGGCTAAACAATTCAGACCTAGCTCAAATGTACCATCCTCCGCTGAATACTCACAAGTATCAAGATTTAGATCTGCAAATACATTGTTAAACTCTTCATCCTCTTCACTTTGAGAATCATAAGAACCATCAGCAAGTGCAATAATGGTACGCCGATTGGGACATTCAGCTTGCTTATGTCCATGACCACCACACTTAAAACACTCAATCTTGCTTGTCTTCCGTTGGGCTGCTGTAACAGAGGAGCTGGATTGATTGGAATTTATAGCTTTGCCTCTTTAATCAAAATGTTTGGTAGACGTTGAAATTGAACGAGAAGTTGCACGAGATGAAGGTGTGTGCACCTCTGACCCGTGCTACTGTGAATGGCGCCATGGAGTAGAACTATGAGGAGCTGAAAATGAAGCACGGTTCTTATAAGATTCAGCAAGCTGCCGTTCTGCCCTTTTTGCAAAATGTAGCAATTCATCCATAGTGTTGTAATTAGTCATGTCCACCTTGTCTGCGATAGGTTTATTAAGACCAACCAGAAATTGAGCCATCGTTGATTCCTCATCTTCAGTGATACCGGTACGAAGTAGACACATTTCCATTTCCTGAAAATATTCATCCACACTACGATGACCTTGGACAAGACGTTTCAGCCTCAAATGTAGCTCACGAGAATAATGGGCAGGAACAAATCTCCGCCTCATTTCTCATTTCATGTCATCCCAAGTAATACGATCATGTCCAACACGGCAGAAATCAGCACACACTTGATTCCACCAAGTGATTGCATAACCTGTGAACTCAATTGCAGCAAGCTTTGCTTTCTTGATAGGAGGGTAAGTATAGAAATCAAAGATCTGATCAACCTTGGTCTCCCACTCAAAATAATCATCAGCACTTTCCTTTCCGTTAAATTTTGGAATAGACACTTTCACTTTGCTTAAACCATCATCATCACGACGACGATGGCGGTCACGATAACCATGATGGACACCATGCCGATGATCATCCATGTCGGACAACATATCATCATCACCAGCATAATCTCTACCTCCAACTAGAATGCGCCGAGCACGACCAAAACCATGGCCAAACCCACCACGTCCATGTCCATGACCAGCGGCACGACATGGTGCCTCGTTATCCTCATTGTCATCATCCTCATTTGGTGGTGGTTCTCTTGAGGCATGTTCAATTGGAGAGTTTGTAGTTGTTGCATCAAATCATTCATTTGTGTACGCAGCTCCTGGAATTCCTCCACCAAAACAGTGGCACCATATCCACGTCCTGCCATATTAGTAGAGGGGAAAAAAGGACAATATATATGTGGAATATATGTGGAATCACTCCCTCACCACTTGCTGAACAAGTTCTTTCTCTTCATGGAAAGGGCAAGAACCGGAGCTGCAATCTATAGTGGAAGAGTGAAGAGACTACGGTGCAATAGCTCACGGTGCTTTTAAGTGGAGCTTGGTGGGGTAATATGTAAATGGAATGCGCTGAAATGTAGTAATGCAAAACCAAATAATAATCCAAGAACTCAAGTCTAAGTTGCTGAATATAAAGGAAAAGATGCTCAAAGAAAGGAACAAGATGTAGGAAGTGGATAGATGAACACCAATTGCACCAACCGAAACTTGTTGCTGCCCAAACCCCTTTGTGGTGTGCTGAACACAATTCTCTTTTATTTCTTTTCTTTCCCTTTTTTTGAACAAGAATTCGTTGTTTTCAGTCCTTCTTTTGACCCATATACATCTTTTCTTTTAACCTTTGTGAGAAATGCAGCACAACTTTCAACTAAAGGGGCACATAAGGATCAACTAAGATGGACGGCGCAGCACAAAAACAAGAAACTCGGGTGGGGAATTAGTGGCGGGTAGAAAACAAGGGTGGAATGGGTGGGTTTTTTTTATTTATATATATGCAGCAAGCAATGACGATCAGAACAAGGGTGGGATGGGTGGGTACATGCAGCAAGCGATTTGATGATTAGAACAATGATAACAACTAGAATGATGTGGAAAAGAAAAATTCAGCAACTAGACAAATCTTAAAGGATTAAAACTCGATAAAGCAAACTACAAAATCAGTAGCACGTATGAATTTGGGCTGTAGGTTTTCTTTTTTGGCTATTAGTGGATAGTAGGTATATAAACTCTATCCTACCAAAAACAAGAACAATCCTAATGAGTAAATGGAGGCTCTGATACCAGATGATGCGCACACGCCTATGCAATGCATGTAGCAAGTTGTGTGGCCCGATCTTCTCGTAGGATCCACGAACTTGATAACTTGTCGCTGCGTGACCTGGTGAAGAGGCAGTGCACCGCGAGGCTGTCCACGCGATGAACTACCGAGACAATCACCCTTCCACGTACTGGCGAAATAGCCCATGCAATCACGCCCTATAGACGTGAAGGCATGAACTAGGTGAACCGCAATTCGGCGTTCTACAACTCCCTCAGGAATCGAAAGAACAAGTGTTGCAAGCCTCTCAAGACTCACGCATAAACAAAACTCTACGAGTTTGTGTATTCTAAATTCAGCCAATCAAGATCCAAACTTTCATTGTCTAGTACAAGATATATATAGAGATAGGAACGTTCAGCTTGGAGTAAATGGCAGCATGCGCATGCACCAGTGGATTTCGTGGTTGGTTCGCGCGTCTTTCAGCTTCTGATAGCAGTTACTAAAATGAGCATAACTCTTTATTGGGAAGTCCAAATAATGAGCCGTTTGATGGGCTGGAAAGTAGACTTGAAGACACTTCCATCCACATATAGAACACCATCTAACTCCTTGTATTCTGTCCATGGTGATTCTTGGAATTCGTACCATGTATCAGTCATCTAGCTTCTGGTTGCATTTCCATGCAAAGGTGATGAACCACCATTTTATTCTTGCACACCATAGGCTTCTTGGTTCAAATGTCCAGAGGCTTGAATCCATCTTCATCCCATGCTAGTTCATACACTCCATCATTCCTAAGGACATTGGAACAAGAACTCAAAAGCATAGGCTCATTCAACATAAACTGATTATTAAACATAAGGTTAGCGTTCACCTGAGAATGAATTTCCTTCTCTAATTGTTTAGCTCTACTTCTTGTAATTGGACTAGCTATATCAAGTGGAGTTTCATTTGAAGGTGAGTGAATGCTAGGAATGTCCTCATTATTATCCCATGTAGTATTTCTATCTTTATTAGCGTACAACCACTGCTTTTCCTTCCCCAAGAGTGAAAATGGGAAAAGGTGAAGTAGTATGGCATCCTTGGTTACTCCTTTGATGGTGAAGATGCTGCAGATCTCTAGGAAGTGTTGGAGATGTGCACTTGCATCTTCATGTGCCTTTCCACAAAACTGATTTGCTTGCACCATATTGATGAGAGCTAGCTTGAGCTAGAATCCTTTGTCTCCAACATTGACGGTTGGTCCAGTACGGATGTTGGCTATAGTTGGAGCAAAGAATTCATGGAGAGTCATGTTAGCCATGGCTTCAAATTCTAGTGTTAAGCTTCGCCTTATATGGTTATCTTCTGATTTCAAAGCTGGAGTCTTCTTGAGTTTAGCTCTAGTTCTCCTGATTAATGCTTCTGAATCTTCAACGTAGTTTGTCGGAAGATCAAAATCGGTCATATATTACCCTGTAGAAGATATGAAACTAGACAAAACAAGGGTAATCCTGCTTGAGCAGAGGTCAACGGTTATTTTGATCGCATCAATAAGTATAAGTTTATCAATACTTCCTTTGCCTAGTTACCTTCCCTGGCAACGGCCACCTATTGTAAACCTATACCTCCTAACTTTACTTGGTTGTCATCCCTAGTGATGATGTCAGAGATATGTGTTGGTACTACATAGCATTACTCCTAGAATAGCACTAAGCAGTTCTTTATTAATTATGTGACTAGAGAGAATATATATAAATCTATGAACCAAAAGTATCCGCAAGCGCACAGATAATATACCATTGTAGCATTTTACCTGAGAGTATTTTAGGTATCGTTATTTATATTTTTACCACTCGGAAGGTCTTGCATGGACATGTATTGATAACTTATTCTATTGAAGGAGAAATAAACCATAGCCAATATTCTACTCACAACAAGGGTAAGTCATAAGATAAGAGATGTATAAATGATAAGTAATGAGAATAATAAATCACTCAGAGCACTCCTTTTTATAGCATTAGCATGGTCAGGTAGAATATTAGAGGAATAATTCCTAAGTCATTCTTAATTACAAGTGAAAGCATACATTTGATTAGTGCAATTACACCTAGTAATCATGGCTAAGATCATCCTCATATCTACACATAAGGGATATTACTAAGGAAGATTGAGGGTAGAGCTCGTTCTACCTTCGTAATCGGACCCTACGTGCACCTATATTCAGGGAGTGGACTACAAAGGACTCAATGGGAGTGTCACATCCGTGATCTACCACGTGACCCAGAATATAGGGTGTATCCATAGGTAAACAACATATAAGTACCACACTTACACAATGTCGACCACCCACCCCATGTACTTTAGAGTGAGCGCTATATGAACTTGTGCATAAACATGAGGATAAACTAGCTATACTAAGTATATAATCAAAGTAGACGTTGAACATCATAACGAAGAACATGAATAAGATGAACACTAAGATTGTCATAACAATTGTAACTAGCATATAAAAATAATGGTGAAACAAAAGAGAGAGGGGTACAAAGTTTATACCGAACCATGCTCTTGACAAGATTAGGAATCTAAGCAAAGTCCTGCTTGCCTCCCTCTAGATCTATCCTAACTAGCTATGCTATGGAGGAGGAGCTCTGAGGAGATTAGGGTTTCTGTCTTCTCAAATGACTTGATGACTTATGATTACTAGGGGAGGCAGGGGCTGGATTATATAGCCCTAAGGGTCCAACATGAGCCCTTGGATCAAACCAACTTTAGCAACAGCCTAGATGCATCCTCAAATGCAGTGGGAGATTGCCATATGAAGTTGGCTGATAGGTGGACCTAGGGGGGCCAGGCAGTCCCACCTATTAGGAGGTGGCCCTCTGCTTCAGTGACGTGGCTTCTACACCCTTCTAGAGTCATCCCACGTAGGTACCATGGTGGAACTCCGTATTTTCTTTTGATGATTAGGTCATCCTTGGTGGTTTTCTAATTAAACTCTGTTGGAAACACATATTCACCAAAACTCATGGAATTTTTTAGTTTAAACCCCTAAACCTTTATTGGTGATTATATTTATGCCCTTATACATGATTAATTAACGGTTTAAATTGGTTGTTAACTATGGTCAACACCCCCTCGTTTTCATCTGATCATATGCAATACAATCCACAAAGACACAAGACGTAGGGTATTACGTCAACTAATGGCCCGAACCTATCTAATCGTTGTCTATCACGTTCTGTGTCACCATCCGGCTCCCTCATGCGCACCTCCACCGATTCATCTACTACCGTGGGCATACCCCTTGGTAGACTACCGGACGTATTTCGTCGACAGTTACTCAAACTTACTATCCCATGAATGGTTCTTAGCTACTCCATTAGCTACGTCACTTGAGATCCAGCTCTCACAGCGACCTTACCCTATCTTGAGTAGAGATTAACATTTGATTGTTGAAAGGTCCTAATGGCTAGAGAGGGGTGAATAGCCTATTAAAAATTTCTACAACACCACTTAACAAACCGGTTAGACAATTATGAGGCAAAGCAAGTGTTGCGCTAGCCTACTAAACATGCAAGCCACCTACCACAATTCTAGTTTATATAGTTTCTATCCACACAATAGCTATAACACTACACTAAGTTAGTGTGCTCTCAAAAGCTAACTAAAGAGCCACACTAACCAAACTAACAAGCTCTCACAACTAGCTACACTAAAGAGCTAGACAACTAGTTTGCGGTAATGTAAAGAGAGAGCAATTTGTTCATACCGCCATGTCAAAGAAGGAGCCAATCAATCACAAGAATGAATGCCAATGGAGACCGATCACCTTGGAATCAAATGATGAACACAATGATTTTTTATCAAGGTTCACTTGCTTGCTAGCAAGCTACTCCTTGTTGTGGTGATCACTCACTTTGAGGTTCACGTGCTAATCGGCATCACATGCCAAACCCACAATAGGGTGCCGCACAACCAACACAAGATGAGGATCACACAAGCCACGAGCAATTTACTAGAGTACCTTTTGGCTCTCCGCCGGGGAAAGGTCAAGAACCCCTCACAATCACCACGATCAGAGCCAGAGACAATCACCACCCTCCGCTCGATGATCCCCACTGCTCCAAGCCATCTAGGTGGTGGCAACCACCAAGAGTAACAAGCGAATCCCATAGCGAAACACGAACACCAAGTGCCTCTAGATGCAAACACTCAAGCAATGCACTTGGATTCTCTCCCAATCTCACAAAGATGATGAATCAATGATGGAGATGAGTGGGAGGGCTTTGGCTCAGCTCACAAGGTTGCTATGTCAATGCAAATGGCCAAGAGAGTGAGCTTGAGCCGTACATGGGGCTTAAATAGAAGCCCCCATGAAATAGAGCCATTATACCCCTTCACTGGGCACAACATAGGGTGACCAAACGCTCCGGTCATATCGACCGGACGCTGGACAGCGTCCGGTCACGCGATGCATGCCACGTGTCCCCTCTCTTCAAATGTTGATCACCTGATCTCAACGATCAAGTGACGACCGGACGCAGCAGCTCAAAGTGATCGGACGCTGAACCCTAGCATCCGGTCATTTCTAGTAAGTATCCAGAGACGACTTTTCATGACAGCGTTCGGTCACACGGTGACTCCTATGTTCACTGCCACGTCAGTAGGACTGGATGCAACCCTCCAGCGTCTGGTCACTAAGTGACCCAGCGTCTGGTCAGAGACCGATGCTACACGCCCTCTGCTGCCACTGACCGGACGCGCTGGTCCAACTGAGACCAGCGTCCGGTCACTTACAGTGACCTCCATCTTTTTTGTCTAGGGCGTCAGTGGCACCATCGGACTATCCACACTCTACGGGCGGACACTCCGTCGGTGAAGTTCCTAACCCTTGCTCAAATGTGCCAACCACCAAGTGTATCACCTTGTGCACATGTGTTAGCATATTTTCACAAACATTTTCAAGGGTGTTAGCACTCCACTAGATCCTAAATGCATATGCAATGAGTTAGAGCATCTAGTGGCACTTTGATAACTGCATTCCGATATGAGTTTCACCCCTCTTAATAGTACAGCTATCGAACCTAAATGTGATCACACTCTCTAAGTGTCTTGATCACCAAAACAAAATAGCTCCTACCATTTATACCTTTGCCTTGAGCCTTTTGTTTTTCTCTTTCCTCTTTTCAAGTCTAAGCGCTTGATCATCACCATGGCATCACCATCATCATGATCTTCACAAATTCTTCATTACATGGAGTAGTGCCACCCATCTCATCATCACTTTGGTAAACTAAGTTAGCACTTAGGGTTTCATCAATTCACCAAAACCAAACTAGAGCTTTCAATCGTCACTTATTCAATTCAAGTTAACAATTGCTCCTTAGTAAAAATTTGCAAATTATATAAATTTGAGCCCTTGCAAATTTTATATGAGTAATTATTCCCTGTGAAGCTCCTATATGCACGAGAGTGAGTTCCCACACACTCAACTTCGATCGATACTAGCCACTAAGCATATTAAACATTCCAAGCCCAATGATTAAGTAAGTGGCTATGATTGTTTAAGTGAGTTGGTCTAACTTAGTAGGACAAGATTAAGTAGTTAATCATTTTCATGAAATGCTAGACTCGTAATGAGTAGACAAATATGTATCCAAAATAGGAGTAATAGTAGTGGTGCCTGCCCGTCATGAAGTCCTAATGATCGAGGATGGTCATGACTAGCCCTTACACATTCCTCACATATGAAGAGAGACCTAGAAGTTTACAATGCATTAGAATAGTTGGAGATGAGCTCATTGGATTGAGAGATAAAGATGACATGAAGGTGGTTCGAGAGTGAAGGCTTGTAGACAAGTTCCAAGTGCGAACTAGTGATGTGCTAACAAGTATCTAAGTATGTGATAAGGTATTTGGGTCCTAGGGTTAGGTGTTAACATGAATTAAAATTCATGAATTATAGTTGGACGGTCCACGGTTCACCCAAACAATCACAAGAGCATTCCCAAAGATGGGGACTATAATATGGGCTCTGGGTGTTCTAGCAGAACATTCTAGTGTGCTGTCGATTGGTCTGCTGGTGTGACGGAGCATTTCTCAGAATGGTCTGAGCGTGCAAGACTTAGTCATTTTTCATGTATGTTCTCACGAACGATCTGAGGATCTAGAGAAGGGTTTGTGGGTGCACAAATCTGAGAGGGTGCACTTGAGTTCTCTGAAAATAAATATTCATTTTAAGTCGGTCAGTCCAAAGTTCTCATGAATAGTCCTAGGAAGATTGATCATGGAGACTAAGTGTTGGCTATGTTTTGTGAAGTGTTTTGCGGATGATCCACATGAATGTCTATAGAACCTATGTTCTTGAGATGTTCCTGGTGTTCTTAGGTGATGTAGCTGCTTGCCATGCATGTGTAGGGGTCTCTAGAGTTGTTTAGGTGAGGTGCTAGGGTTTGAGCTCTAGACATTAAGTGCATCTAGTGATTTGGAGACCAAATAAATCTTGAGAAAAGAGGTGAAAATCCATGAATTCATGAATGACAAGTTATCTTTGAGATTGGGTGGCCCTTAGGTCATCTAGATCATACACTGCACCTTTGCACCTTCTTGCTTCGAAGCAAAAGAGATGGATTTGACCTTTTAATGATTTTCTTGCAAGAACTATAGAAAAGCCATTAGAGCAGAATCCAAGAGATTCATGAGAAGATTGAGTGAGGGGTAACATTGATATTACACTTGAGATGATGGAGCAACTACAAGGCTTCATCTTGGATCCATGCATAGAGAGATCAAGAGTTGGGGTTGAGGGATGATTTCATGAAAATGGGTGAGATCTTCTTGAGCTCACCAAAGATGGAGATGGAGATGAAGATCTTAATGCACTTGATGCATGGGAGAGATGCTGACATTCCTTTCTTCTTCCTTTCTTTATCTTCCTTCTCTTCTTCTCCTTTGCTTTCTCTCTAGTCCATCTTGTTCATCCTCGTAAAGAGAGAGAGGGTGAATGTAGAATGAATGGATGTGTGAGAGAGTGAGTGGACATTGTCTAGATGTGCTGAGAAGTATCTCAATTTCATGCTTAAATGTGGGGCCATGGAATAGGAGACACGGACACCTCATCAAAAACTAAATCTGCTAGACAAGTGATCTAGTAGATGATCCGTCGGATCATCAGAACGTTTCGGTAGATCATTGAAATAAGAGAATTTGGTTTAGAGAGAGGGATTTGACATTGGGGCCATTGATCTTGCTCTAGGGGTTGATAAACACCTTAGAGAGATTGGGGGGGTTACTTGGCAACTATCTCAGAGTATATCCTCAAAGTCAACTATAGGTTGACTAGGGTTGACCCCTAGTTGACTTAGGTTCATTGGGAACATTTGATGAGGTTGATTAGCGAATTTAGAGTCCTTGCCCTAGTAGAGAGTACTAGGAATCTTTTAGAGATAGTGATGTGGTGGTTCTTCAGCTAATAGGGCCTATGCAAGGTTATCAAGGAGGTTCTCCAAAAAGTTTTATTTAGAATGACCATTGGGTCATGACAAGTTCTCCCCCACTTGGATAGAAGCTCGTCCTCGAGTCACTAAACAGTAGAATTGTCTAACTAGAGCTCTCTCTATTGCAGCGACTCCTTTGCTCTATTGTGGTGGGGATGGACGAAAAGGCTTTGCTTGTGGGTTGGGTTGATAATGCATCTCCTTCTTTGTCCTAGCTTCTATTTGTGGTAGCAGGCCTATGTTTGGTTGGGCCAAGTTTGGACTCAAAGCCGACTAGTTTGACTAGTAATCTGAGCGGTGAAGATTGAAGCAAACTGGTCGGCAGGCCTCAGACTTGCGCAAGTAAGGCTTGCCAGAACGATGTAAGGGGCTCAAGATTAAATTTGAAAATTCTTCACCTTAGGCGAAGTGTAGCCACTTAGACTCCTTAGTCAATAAGGAGGGTAAATCATAAAAAAGAACTACATTCACCGTTAGGTGAAGTGTAACCACTTAGTCCCCGAGCCTGCTAGAAGATGAAGAAATAAATCTTGTAGTAGGGTCAAAGAAACTAAATCTAAAAGCTTGCCAACGTTATCTATTATGTACTTAACAAGACCCCAGACATGCTGCCCAAGATTAGCACCTTGATCGAATAGCATGGAGCAACTTGAAAGCACAGCAATGAGATGTAGCAAAATCCAAACGCCAAGGGAGTCCCCAGCTTAGCTGGCGACTCTTGCATGAAGAATCCAAGCACCGAGGAGTCCTCAGCATAGCTGGCGAGCCCCCAGCGTAGCTAATGATAAAGCGATGAACAATCTGACTAGCTGGTTGGCGAAGAAGCAAGCACCGAGCAGCCTAACCAACTGGTCGGTGACGAAGTGAGCACCGAATAGTTTGACTAACTGGTCGGCAACAAAGTCCATGAACCTAGTGGTCTGACTAGTTGATCGGCGGAGAAGTCCGACTGCCAGGTGGTGTGACCACCTAGACGATGATCCTTTTGTCCTTCTCGGGTGATCCAGTCCCCTAGCGTAAAAAAAATAAGCCTATTGGCTGAACCAACCCCTATAATATAAATATGTAGAATGGGTAGTTCATGATGTAAAATATATAAAACCTAGAGGAAAATCAGTAGTGATGAAATAGCGTATGCAGCTCAGCGATCAGTTGTAGATAAACATTATGTTCGTTTTTGGATGAAGTGTTTATATTTAATATAAACCATCCAAACAGTTAGTTTGTAGCTGAGTCTCCAGCCCTGGTTAGCCCGTTAACCACAACGCAGAGCGCGGAGCCTGTGTGCATGTAGGAAGAACAAAGCATTGCCAAGGAGACACTGCCGACCACCCGTAACGCAGAGGGCTGACGCTCGTGCACGTGTAGGGAGAAGCCGGAGATAGGGCCATCTCTCGGGACATCCGAGAGTCAACATAACTGTTCAGGATTTATTGAGTCGAAAGCATGTGTCATCTTTATGATGGTATACGTGGAGAAAAAAAGTCTTTTGGAGAATAATTATGGAGAAAAAAGCTTGGAGAAACATTACAGCGATATATGAAGGTTGGAGAATATTTAGAAAAATATTAAAGCGTAACTTAGCTTGATTGACGCCGAGTGGAGTAGAGGAGCCGGTGAGTCATGATGTCTGAGTAGATGGATGTGATTTGGATGGCTCGCTTGATAGCTCGGACGACTTGTTTGACAGCTCAGATGGTTCGCTTGATAGCTTGGACGACTCGCTTGACAGCTCGGATGGTTCGCTTGACAGCTCGGATGAGTACGCGGAGTCATAGACGAACGGGCATAATCGGAGCCTGATGGAGTCAATCCGCGTGGGGAGGCGAAGCCCTTGGGCATGTCCGACCGAGGCAAGGGCACAGTCCGAGATCTTCCTTGCATGTCTAACATACATGAGGTTGCTTACATGGTGGTGTAGATCCAGATGCCTATATGCTTATATGTCTCTTCAACTACTCCAAATAGCTTGTACGGCCGATCAGCAACTTTAGTGGAAACATTGCTCCATATCGCGTTACCGCCGGCTGTCTTTCCTGATTACTGGTTGTCGTGATACACGGAAACGATCTTACATATCCAATCAGAAATCATGAGCAACAACAAGATGTGATTAGGTTTCTCCCAATAGAAATCATGCATACATACGGATATATCTAGGAGTATTCATATAACAATATTTAATTATAAAGCAACTTGGCTTAGCTCTCTGGATGATCGTGGTCACATGTAGATTGGTGAAAGCCATTTGCTTGCTTACATCATCTTCACATCATGGTGATGTAGACCACTCATAATTTGCACGACACTAGAGAACATCTGATGATGATTACTCAAAAACTCCTCCGCACACGTAGCTTTGTCGATGTTGGAAAGAACTAGCAGTGCCTTCACAGGTTCATGCCCGTGTCATATTCAGGTTTGGTCATCATGATGGTCTGGAATCATCATGAGACCAAGTAGATTGGATCTAGGTTGGCCGTTGCGCTTGACATGCGCGCCATCGAGCCAGGCTGTTCTAGTATGCGCGCAAAGCACGGGGCCACCTGTCACCACCGGGCTCCGCACACTAGAACGCACTCCTGTGAGATGTGTTTTAGCATTAGGTCCCGCCGTAGGTCATCATGGTCATCGCGTGTTGCCGCAGGACGCCGCCATGATCAACCGAGTTGCCTTGGTTGCGAAGTTGATCTTGAGGTCCATCGAGCTATCGATTGTAGAATTCCATCTAGCTCGCCATGGGATCAAGCACACACCCCTACCTGACATGCCAGCTGTCGACAAAAGATGCTCGGCGGTCCACCGAGGGGTATGCCCATGATGGTAGATTGATTGGTAGAGGTGCGCATGATCAGGAACTGGATGGTAATAGATACACAAGACACAAGATTTATATAGGTTCAGGCCGTCAATGTGACGTAAAACCCTATGTCATGTGCTCTGTTGGTTTGTATTGCTGGAATATGAGATGAGATATGGGATAGGGGATCCCTGCCTCTCTTTATATACTCTAGAGAGGTAGGGTTATATGCAAAATATCCTATTTGGTATTACAATATCTTCTTATAGCCTTGCGGTGCATGCCGACCGGTGTCGTGCACCGCATGCTTTCATCTTATGGGCTAGGCCACCTCTGATGGTGCGGCCTTTGTCTTGTCCAGTGGATACCGAGGGTCATGCCCCCCACAGCAAACCGCTTCTTTCTTGAGTTGTTCATTCTCCATTGTGACTTCTTGTGTGCACGTTTCTACAATGACTTTCTCAAAACGAACTTGATCGCAAATGGATGAGTCTAAACATAAATCATTGCAAGAAGTAGAGGCATCCTTTTTAGGCATTTCAAAGATTGAACTTTTCTTTTTAGGTGCCTTGATGGGGGTTATACCAATGGCTTCAAGATTAGCAACTTTATTAGTTAGCTCATCACAATGTTTTCACATGGTTTCCATTTTAGCAAGCAAACTTTTATAAGCATTTTGTGATCTAGCTAAATTTTCTTTTAATTTTTCATTTTTCTTTACAAGTTGATCATCATCAATTGTGCTTTCATTTGTGTTTGCACTAGCCTCAAGTTGCTCAATTTTAGTAGATAGCTCCACATTAAGATTAGCAAAAGTTTTATATTGTTCAAGCAAAGTAGCATAAGCTTGTTGTGAGCTATCTAATTTTTCTTTAAGCACTTTTAGCTTCTTTTGTTGGCTAGTACAACTTTTTGCATAATCAAGATTTTCTTGCACAAGTTTCTCATAAGAAGGTAGCTCATCATCACTATCACTATCACTTGAGCTAGAACTTTCGTTACCTCGTGCCATAAGGCACACATGTGAAGTGCTTACGACCGCTCCTCTTGTGTCGGGCTTCATCTTCACTTGATGAATCATCCCAAGTCTTGATTGTGGTGAGGGCTTGGTGCTTCTCTTTTCTTGCCTTCTTCTTTGCCTTGGGTGTGGACTTGTTCGGACAAACTTCAATAAAGTGCCCTAACTTGCCGCATCCATAGCATCCTTTCTTTCTTTGCTCTCTTCTTTGATTGGTGAAGATGCAATATTGAATTTGGATAGGCACACCCTTGACATTGAGCCTTTGGATCATCTTCTCCACCTTCTTTATAAGCTTGAGTGATTCTTCATCAATGTTGGAGGTGGAGGAGGAGGATTGATCATCACTTGATTCTTCATGATCACTTGGTTCGTCATCATCCTCCCCATCTTCTTCATCTTCACCTGAGGAGCTTGAGCTTGTGTCAACTTGCTTGCCCTTCATCATATTTTGCTCACCACATGTGAGAGCACTACGTTTGCTTGATGAAGAGGCTTCTTCTTGACTCATCTTGCGTGACATTTCAAATGCCACCAATTTGCCAATTACTATGGCCGGGGCATATTGCTCAAGTCCTCCATATTGTGAAGGATGGTGATGATGCTTGCATACTTTTTATGTGGTAGCATGGAGATGATCTTCCTTACAATGTCTGCATCACCTAGATTTGTTATTCCTATTGAATTGAGCTCATTGATAATTAGATTCAAACGAGAATACATATCACGAACAAGCTCGTCATCATTCATTTTAAAGGAATCATATCTTTGTTTAGCTAGGCAATATTTTTGCTCATGGATATTACTTGTGCCGTCATGGACCTCTTACAATTTTAACCAAATTTCATGTGCCATATTTAAAGTGAACACTTGGTTAAAAACATCCATGCTAAAAGATTCAAATAAGCAACTTTTAGCCCTAGCGTTGAAATGCATTTCCTTTTCATCACTCTTAGTTGGTTTTTTGGGATTCTTGATGGGTTTCATCCCGGTCCGGGTGACTCTCCAAACACCCAAATCTATGGCCTCAAGGTGATAGGCCATTCTAGCTCTATAGTAGGGGAAATTAGTGCCATCAAAGTGCGGAGGCCTAGAGGTATCCATCCCAACCACTCAAAATAGCGTCGGCTCAACGGCGGTGAAGCCAAAGGTCCAAATTGAGCCAACCGGTTTTGATACCACTTGCAAGGGACCGTGACGCCTAAGAGGATGTGAATTAGGCAACTTAAAAATCTACTTCTAACTATGGCCTCTAATTTTCACCTTAGCAAAACTTATGCAATAATCTATCTAAAAGTGCAACTATGATTTTGCTAAGTGTTGCTATCTCTACGGCAAAAGAGTTATGCAACCTATGTTTCAATCCTATCAACTAGCCTATCAACTAAGCTAGGAAAGTAAAGCACACAACCAAGGTAACAATATAAATGCGGAAGGTAAAAGGGCGATAGAGATGCAAACTCCCATCGATGACTCCGGTAATTTTACCAAGGTATCGAGAAGCACGCAAGCTTCCATATAGTCCTCGTTGGAGCCCTTCGCAGGGAATTCCTCACAAGGGCTAAGCTCCCGATCGGGTAACTCCGTGGATAGCCTCGGGCCTTCCCCACGCGTAAGTGGGTCTCCGACGTGCCTTCTAGCAAGCCTCTCCCGGATGCTCCCCGCCGTCTTCACTATCAAGCTTCTGGTCGAAATGCCGCGGGCCTTATTCCCTCCGGTACACGGTGGCGGCCACACCACAAACACGGTTGGTGTGATCTCGCAAGACTATAAGCCCCTCTGATGTACAACAATGGTGCGTACAAGCACCAAGTGGTAAGAGATATGCAAACCTCACTAAACACTAGGCCTAAACCTAGAGCAAACGCACAAGCGATGGTCTCACAAAGCACCTACGCTAATCACCTAATAAAACACTAAGCACTATGCAAGTGGAGATCACTAAAATGGTGTATCAACGCCCTTGATATGTTTCCTCAGCTCCACTCATCTCAAATGGCCGGTTGGGGGGTCTATTTATAAGCCCCACTAAGAAAGTAGCCGTTGGGGATGAAATCTGGCTTTTCTGCTACTGACCGGACGCTGATCACGTCCTGACCGGATGCGTCCGGTCGTCCCGACCGTTAGAGTTGCGATCGACTGATCGGACGCTGCCAGCGTCCAGTCACCTGCCACCGGACGCGTCCGGTCGCATTTTCGCCGCTCTGGAACCTCTTTGTACTCGATCGGACGCTGCTGTCCTGCGTCCGGTCGGTTTGCCGCCAGCGTCCGGTCACTTGCTGAGTGTGTTGCCGGACTAATGAACAGTGCCATCGGTGCGTCCGGTCGATTCACTTGTTCAGCGTTCGATCGCTGCTGTTGCCGAGCCACCGATCGGAGCGTCCGGTCATTTTCTTCCAGCATCCGGTCTAACGTCCGGTCACCTTTGTGAGCTCGTTTCTTCGCGATCTTGCGTACGGCTTGGTTCATATCTTTATGCTTGGACTTTGCTTGATATCTTGGGTCTTCTCTTGTGCTCCTAAGGTCTTGCTTGAGGTGTTGATTATTGTATCATCACATCGCCTTTGTCCAAGTCACATCTTGCATCCTATTGAACTACAAAACAATCACTTACAAATTCATTAGTCCAATTTGGTTGTATTGGTCATCAAACACCAAAATCCAAAGTAAATGGGCCTAGGGTATATTTTCCTTACACTCCTACCATCGTTGTCGTCTTAGCTTGGTCATGGTTGCAGTCATCTTGAGTGAGAGAGTCGGATACTTTGGTTCATCTTTTGCCCTGTGCGATGTCTGGGGTTGATACTTCTGGGATGTACTCATAATACTTGGTTTGCATGTTCGTCATCCTTCGAGATGGCATGATGATACTCTTGGTTTGCTACATTTGGTTTCGTAATGATCTTAGTTTGAACTTTAAATCCTTGCTTGAGCTTTCAGATGGGTCGTAATACATATGTACAACCAGCAGCAGGCTATATTATTAGCCATGCTCTTAGCATTTTTCTAGGCATTGCCAAAGCTGAAGCTAGGACTCTAGGCGGTGTGAGAGGGTGGTTGGAGGCCCATAAATTATTCTTGGTACTCAATTATTGTTGTAGTCGATGACAAAAAGGTTTGGCATTGTTTATACAGTTTAAAACTTGTTAATATGAGCATCTATAGGACTCTGGTAAGGACCTGAACAATTCTTGTTTCTAGCTTTGCTGTTCGTGCCCACGTTTATGTTGGGAGGACATGTACGCAACTAAATAACAAAGATTCTGCATAATTATAACTGGAAAAAAGTACATATGTAGTTGCTCTAGACAAAACATAATAGTACATATGTATTGTAAACGACAGCAATTGCTGAATCGAAGTACAAAACTACAATTAGCTAGGTTCCCTACTGCTAGACTCCTTGTGTCCATTAGCTACACTCTAGCGGTTGTTGCTATCATAATCCTAGTAGTGGGCTGGACTGCCTAATAAGAAAAAAAGCAGGGTGTACTGTGCCTATGAGTAACCTTCCATATTGTCACGTTCGATGTCTTCTTCGCATGAACCTGACAAACTAGTTACTGCTGTCCTCTCAACTAAGGCTTATTGTCACTTAGCTAATCTATCGTGGAATTTCCTGCCCCAGATCCTCCTATGCAAAAATATTCCAAATTCTGATTTTTTTTACTCCAAAATTGAAAAGACATGGATAACTCTAGTTCACCATAGCTAATCACATGTTGATTTAAACGTCATTTTCAGAGGTGGACTCTGTGTACTATATACTTATCCTAACAGCCAAATTTTCTAATTTAGACTTTGTTTTTAGGCATGAGGTTGAAAGGGACTAGAAAGAAAAAAGAACAACTGCTACACAGAAGCATCCATGGATGTCGACGTTGATCTGCCCAAGGCAAGGCAGTACTCCTCCTCGCAGGAATTTTAAAACATAGAAGAGTCATCGTTGGCACTGAAATCCATCTCTTCAAGGACAGTTGGAGATTGAAAATTTAAAGGAGAGGCCGGGCTAGGTGATACTGATACGAGACAGCTGCATAAGCACAAGAAAAACACACAATTCACAACACACACACACAAGAAAACACACGAGAAGGATCAATAATAATTCATTCACGAGCAACACACCCAAATGTTTAGTCAAGCATAGTGCTTAAACTAAAGGGAGTTGATGTGCTTTTGAGAAGGTGTGATTAGTTTGTCTTTCAGATGCGTTTTAATATAAACAGAGATCGATGCACATGTGTGTTTAATATATATCTGGCAAACAGCAGATTTGTTTTTCACTTGAAATGAATTCACGGTTTCATTTGAATGAATCGGTAGAATTTGACACAAAGGAATACTGAGGTTGATCTCCAAGAAAACTTATTTCATTTCGTACAGAAATAAGTTTTAACACTGCATAGGTTTTTAAAATCTGTAACAAACAAATTTAGCGAGAGACAGTATTTCTATGATAATATATATAAATATAAACTTCCAAAAAAAATCATTGTAAAACAACGATGTGCATGGTGCAATTGAACTTTCATTTATGATGATATTTAATCCTTTTTATGTGCAGATGTGATTTGATTTGAAGGAACATATAATATATATCACTCCCATTACACACATGTTATGTCTTTAATACTATTTCTGAACTAATATATAACTGATTGCGCTATATCTGTTGTCGATGCATTTGCAAATGTGATTGAATTTGATATATACATATTAAGATTTTTTTTTTTTTTTGATGAGGATAGAATCATATCATAGCATATCTCTCTCCATATATCTATATAATCATAATCAAAGGGTAACATGCATGATCTGCACCAAGATCTGTATTAACACATGCTATTTCCTCTGGATCTATCTATTGGTTTGGCAATGCTGTGCAACATAGCAAGAACCTCTCTTCTCTTACCAAGGTCCATTAGTTGTGATATTAGCTTGTTAGCACCGCTAACTTAGGTTAACTGGGTCACTTGTGGTCTTCCGGTTGAATCCTACACATTGGCTTTCCAGCCAATTTAATTGATGAGCATCTTAATTCACTACTGTGCTATGCTCGGATGCCCAGACACCAGCCGCCCCTACAAATGGAACAGCAAGGGCGACTGGTGATACGAGCCGCCCCTACAAATGGGTAAAATTTGTAGGGACGGCTCACTCACCAGCCGCCCCAGTGTTTCTATTTGTAGGGGTGGCTGGTGATTGAGCCGCCCTACAAATGCCCCACGTACCAAAATATCTACTCCCTCCGATCTCTCTCTCCGTCTCGACTCCCTCTCTCTCTCTCTCTCTCCCTCGCTCTCCCTCTACTCCGAGCCCCTCGTCTCTCCCCCACACCGCCCCTCCCCGCCGTCGTCCCCCCACTGAGTCCCCGTCCGACACCGTGTGGTGTGGGCGCCAGCGCTCTCGGTCTGCGGCTCCTCTCCCGTGCGGTGGAGAGGCTACGGCCGCTGCTTGTCTAGGGGCCGACAACGATGCAGCTGAGGCCGGAGGACGCCATGGAGGAGGAGGAGGTAAAAGCCTCGTAAAACTGAGCCGAGTGGAAAGAGTCTGAAACCGTAAGCTGAGCACCGCAGAGGAAGGCGTCTTCGTACTCGCCTCTCTCTGCGACCCAGAGCTTTTACCCCTCCTCCCATTTCCCGCCGCTGCTCCACCATCCCGACGGCACCATGAGGGAGTGCATCTCGATCCACATCGGCCAGGCCAGTATCCAGGTTGGAAACACGTGCTGGGAGCTTTACTGCCTCGAGCATGGCATTCAGGTACCGATCCGTTCATTTCCCCTTCCGTTCTTGCGCTGTAGCTGTGGGTATATGTTGGATCTATGTGTTCTTGGGGTTGTTGTGCTCCAGATTTGGTGGATCTGAGTGGTGTGGGGAAATTATATTTAAAATGAGTTGTTCTGTTTGCGGATCTATGTGTTCTTGGGGTTGTTGTGCTCCAGATTTGGTTGAACTATATGGAGCGAGTCAGTTAGGTTTTCTTAATTTAAGATTTGCCTCATATCTATTTCAATTGGGCTGGATCTAGTAGTTTATAGGATTCTGTAGGCAGTCATGGTTTCAAGTATTGTCTCTAAAATGTTAGCAATATATGATTGATCAACGGAATTATCAGCTAACTTTGTCTCTTCTGTTAACTAATTTGTTTGGGGTTAGATTATGTATGCTAATTTTTATAGCCAGATATCATGTCATCATATTTACTGATGTTAAACTTGTTGGCCTTCAGATGAATGTTTAATAGCTGGTAAAAAACTTCAGGTGCGTCCTCTTCAGACAACTGAAACAGAAGGTATGTTCACACTTTTTACATCCCCCAAATAAAGCTACTTTAAAAGTTTTCACTGTATGAACTTAATATCTAGATTTGCATGGGATGTGCTACTTGTTGAATGGCTTTTAGAGGTGTCTCAATAGGAAAATTATGCCAATAAGCTTCGGGTCATGCTTCCCATTTCAACTTCAATTTGTGTTCGTCTTGGCTCTACATGTTTTCATTTTATATTGTGGTCCCTCGTACTTTTTGCAAAAGAAAAGCACACTTGACATGTTTCATACCATGCTAAATTAGATGGAACTGTCTCGCCTTAGCTGTGTTGCCGCTGTGACTAACCTCATTTTTGTTATGCCCACTTTTCTACACCTATTGCACCTAATTTTGTCCCAGTCCTTCTACATCTAGCGCACTAATTTTATTACTGTTGTCAATATCATCAGTTCTAAGCCACTATCAGCCTCCATAGGATTGACGAATCCCTAAAATTTCTCATTATTAGAGAACAACTACAGCACATCTTTATTTGCTCTGTTCATCTATGAAATTGATACTTAATAAGAAGATATATGCGCTGTTAACTATTTTTCGCATCTCTTATTTGGCTGACACTTCAGTGTAATAGCCATGTTAGTCTCTGATGTGTTTTCTTTGCAACTAATAAGTACCTTGATATCTCATATCTGCCCTTTTAACTGTTTAATTAGTTACAGGTACTACTGCTGCCCCAGTCTTGCAGACTATCTCTAGTAGCTTGACATGCCCTGCTATATACACTGGGATCCCATCAGTTGCAAATGCAGGTAAATTGGCTAATTGCGTGCTAAGAACACCTGCTGCTCAAATCTTCCCAAACTGCCTTGTCCTGCTACATTCTAGTGTGACTACTGTTTAGTCCTATGCTGCTATGCAGTATGTGTTCACCTCATTTTTTTCTGCGGAGGTTATCTTTAAAACATCCATGGTGCTTAAGTTGTCCATTACATTATTTGCTTCTTGTTTTGTTTTGCTTTATATCTTATTATCTATTTATTAAGGTGCATGATAATTCATAAAGAACACTTGAATGCAATAGCCTTGCCAAACTTTGATATGTCACTTTGCATATGTAGCTGCCTGCTACTAATTCGAACTGTTCCACTCTCGTAGACTATGTTTGGTAGCTTGGCAGGCCCTGTTATAAACCCTGTGGTGACATCAGTGGAAAATGTAGGTAAGTTGACAAATTATTTGATAAGAACACCTGCTGCTCTAGTCTTCCATTCTTCTAGAAACCCAAGTCTCTAGTTAGTACATCACTCCTGCTGGTTCTTACTCATCAACTTGGTACAGGTGCTCTTGTTGCTCCAGTCTCACGTAATGTGTTTGTTACTCCTGGGATGCCATTGGCAAATGCAGGTAAAACTGTTTAACCTTGTGCTAAGAGCACCTCTCCAGTATCACATGCTATTTTTAGTAGACAACCTCTAGTAGAAACTATGGTATCTGATCAGTGACAAATGTAGGTAAATCAGCATGCCATGCCCTTACTCCTGGTGCTCAAATCTCGTCTACTGTGGTTGGTTGCTTGACAAGCCCTGCTAAAAATTCCGAGCTCCCACTGATGACAAATGCAGGTTTGCAGTTTGCTCTGATACTTGGATGAGTTTTCATCTCCACTGTTGATCCACTATATTATTGCTTGTGAGAACACCAAAAGTGCTAGCCAGAGGGACGTTAACATGCTTGCTTTCCTACTCCATTCTGCAGCATCTCCAAAATTTTTGAAAGATGCACAACAACGGAAGCAAGGAAAAACAGAGCAGGATAAAGCTGTTTACATCGATATCCTGGTATTGCAGTAAATTCTTGCCCCATTATGTGCTGCCAATGATCTTGATTGTGTGTCATGAAATCTCTGTCCTTGGTCTTGTTGGTTATTGGAAAATTTCACCAATATTAGCTGAAACAGGGCATTGTTAAACTATTTAATTTCAGATTTTGTGAAGTTCATATGGCAGTCAACTTATTTTCCCCCTTTCCTGCCTGTGTTCAATCTTGCAGGGAAAGTACATGGTGGTCTATCCACAGCGATTTGCTACCATGTTTCACAACTCAATCATATTGCAGTCACTTCTAATATGGGGAACATCATTGCTTATGGGTGGACACCCTGCGCTGGTGTCCTTTGCAATATCATGCTTGAGCATCATTCTATTGTTGATATTTTCTATCTGCTTACCAGTTGTGGTAGCATTTGCTCTGCCCTATATATGTCCATTTCCTGTTCCATATGTTGCAAACCCATGGTTAATTATTGGCTTATTTGGTTCACCTGCACTGCTTGGAGCATTTATTGGTCAGCATATTGGATTTATTTAAAATTTTTTTTGGCGGAAAAATGATTTGTAGGGACGGTTGGTACTGTAGCCATCCCTACAAATCGATTTGTAGGGGCGGCTGGTGTTCTCAGACCGTCCCTATAAATCGATTTATAGGGACGGCTACAGTACCAACCGTCCCCTACAAATGCATGATTTGTAGAGACCCTTGCGTAAGGACGGCTGGCCGAACCGCCCCTACAAATGCTTATTAGCCGTCCCTAAAAACTATATACGTAGTGATTAGCTTGGAAAACTTAACAAATTTGTGCTCAAAATCCAACACACTCCTAACTCTGGCTAGGTATGAACCATAGACGGTCGGTGGTGCATACCTGCATTAATTGGTTAGCAGCCTAATGAAATTAAGGCCACGTTTAGATTGAAAGTTTTTTCAACCTGATGAATAGTACCACTTTCGTCTTATTTGACAAATATTGTCCAATCGTGGACCAACTAGGCTCAAAAGATTCATCTCGTGATTTCCAACTAAACTGTGTAATTAGTTATTTTTTTTACCTACATTTAATACTCTATGCAAGCGGCTAAAAATTGATGTGATGGAGAGAGAGTGAAAAAACTTGGAATTTTGAAGGGAACTAAACAAGGCCTAAATAAAGGCGGCGGGAGCCCGCCTGGTCATCATCACTTTAATTTTCTACAAGAGAAAATCTAAAGAATTTGTGCCCACCTTGAAATTTCAGGACTGACCGTCATAATTCAACAAAATGGAAGAAGGAAACATTGGACGAGGAAAATTCTAGGTACACAAGTACTCCCTCCATTCTCTTTTTTTAGGCGTGAAGAGCAGCTTTACAAATACCAAGAAAACTAATGACACTAAACAATGACCACTTTATGCCGGATTCAGGCATGCATGCATACAGCGACGTTTAATTGCCGCAGTGAAATAAACCAACCAGAAGAAGCCAGCATATCACCATGAACTGTTTTTGACGTCTCCCACCCAGAAAATGTTTCAAGTTTTGCTGCGGTCTAGGCCTCGCTTAGATTGGAAGTTTTTTCACTCTCTCTTCATCACGTTAAATCTTTGGACATATGCATAAAGTATTAAGGGTAGTCCTAATGAAAGAAACTAGTAGTTTCTATAACATAGGATATCGCATCAAAAAATACTGCTTTCCAACCCATGGTTTCTATGAGTAATAACTATTTTCTCTTTCTCTCTTCCAACTCTATCTTTTTCTCCAATGGGAGTGCGACACGAGCTCCCTAGAAACTGGTGGTTTCTCCCCAATGGCGATTTCATGGTTTCTTGGTGCATTGGGTCAAGAGTAGACCTGGTTTCTTCATGAAGAGACCATTTCTATGATTTTTGCTCTCTTTCTTCATTAATTACGTTGCCATGTCAGTATTTTGCCTACGTGGCAAGTCATTTAATGAGGATAGAAACCATCATCAATGCACCATTGGGACTGTCCTAAATGTAGATAAAAAATAACTAATTATACAATTTGATTGTAAATTACGAGACGAATCTTTTAAGCCTAGTTAAACCATGATTAGACAATAATTATCAAATACAAACAAAAATGCTACCGTACCAAATACTAATTCTTAACGACGATCTAAACAAGGCCCTAGTTTAAATGCTGCCAAAGCCTGCTCGTGACTCTGACCTCGAAACCAACCCCACACAGAACATAGCGTAAAAAAAATGAAAAATCAGCACACGCCTAATAAAAGATAATAGACGGTAATAATAATAACTAATAAGTCATCCGATCCGTGGAATTTTGTCTTGGAAACGGAGGACTTTATTGCATCCCTGAAGCAGTACATCAAGTTGATACACGACTTTGAGATTTTTTTCTTAGAATGGTAAGAACATTTCAATTTATTCCACAAATCCTTGCAATAATAAGAATAGAGTTCTCTTCCATCAAATCGAATCCAAGCAGCCTAGCCCGGGCACAACATAAATACAAGTCGATATCAACTATATATGCATTTATGACATTATTAAGACGAATTATTATTGAATGGCGATATTGAACAATTATTTGCGAAACCGATTTGCAAAAGAGCAAACAGCCGGTCGACACGACGACGCCAAACGCAAAGAGCTCCCCATAATTCCCACTCCCCAGCCAGACAAACAAGTGGCCGGAGACCTGGCCTGGCTTCCTCCCCCCGGTCTGCTCCCCTCTACTAAAACGTGGGCATTAACAAGGACACCCCCACCACAAGGAGGAGGCATGGACCTCCAATGGCGGCCCTGCCGATCTCGTACCGGCCCCTCCCCCTCTACCGTACCCTCATATACTATATATACATATATATAGATATATATCGCCGAATAGTGTGCACAGTCTCTCCCATGCTCTCTCTCAAGTCGTAGGTGCTCTCTCCGTAGTACCACTCACCAGAAAGAATTCTTGTTGCAAGTACTGGAAACACCATGATCTGTTTTTACATGCTGTGGTTAGCGGCGTGCTGCCTCCTCCTCCTGTACAGCGTCCGATTCAGCTGGTCCGGCTGCAGCCATGGCAGCGGGCCCAGGAGCTACCCGGTGATTGGGTGCCTGGTGGCCTTCTACCAGAACCGGTGGCGGCTGCTGGACTGGTACACTGAGTTGCTGGCGGCGTCGCCGACGCAGACGATCGTGGTGGACCGACTGGGCGCGCGGCGGACCGTGGTGACCGCGAACCCGGCGAACGTGGAGCACATCCTCAAGAGCAACTTCGGCAACTACCCCAAGGGGAAGCCCTTCACCGACATCCTCGGCGACCTGCTCGGAACGGGGATCTTCAACGTCGACGGCGAGCTGTGGTACGCGCAGCGGAAGCTGGTGAGCCACGAGTTCTCGGCGCGCGCGCTCCGGGACCTGGAGTTCGCCGTGCTCGAGGACGAGGCGCGTGAGCGGCTCGTCCCCGCGCTGTCCCTGGCCGCGGCGCGAGGCGACGCTGGCGGCGTGGTGGACATGCAGGACCTGCTCCGCCGCTTCTCTTTCGACGTCATCTGCCGCGTGTCGCTGGGCGTTGACCCCGGGTGCCTGGACCCGGCATTGCCCGAGGCGCCCAGGCTGGCCGCGGCGTTCGACGCGGCGGCCGGGATCATCGCCAGGCGCGGCGCCGCGCCCGTGGCCGCCGTGTGGAAGGCGAAGCGCGCGCTGGACGTGGGCTCCGAGCGCCGGCTGCGCGAGGAGATCAGGGTCATCCACGAGGCCGTCATGGACCTCATCCACATCCGCAAGAAGGAGCGCGGCCTGCAGCAGCCGCAGGAGGTCAACGCCGGCGGGCGGAGGAGCGACCTGCTGTCGCGGATGATCGAATGCGGGTACCCGGACGAGGCGATCCGCGACATGGTGATCAGCTTCATCATGGCCGGCCGCGACACCACGTCGTCGGCGCTGACATGGTTCTTCTGGCTGCTCACCCGCCACCGCGACGTGGAGCGGGAGGTCCTGCGGGAGATCACCGGCGGAACTGGTGCCAGCCACGCCGCGGGCGGGCAGGGCAAGATGCGCGTGCTCCACGCGGCGCTGTGCGAGACCATGCGTCTGTACCCGCCCGTGGCGTGGGACTCGAAGCACGCGGCGGCCGGGGACGTGCTCCCCGACGGCACCCGTGTGGAGCGCGGCGACCGCGTCACCTACTTCCAGTACGGGATGGGGCGGATGGAGTCCATCTGGGGCGCCGACGCCGCCGACTTCAGCCTGCAGCGCTGGCTATCCCTGCCGGAGGACAACGCGCCCCCCGCCGCGGTTGCCGGCGTGTCGCCGTTCAAGTACCCGGTGTTCCAGGCGGGCCCGCGGACGTGCCTGGGCAAGGAGATGGCCTTCGTGCAGATGAAGTTCGTGGCCAGCACCGTGCTCCGAAGGTTCGAGCTCGTCCCCGTCGAGGAGGGCCGCGTGCCGGTGTTCCTGCCCCTGATGACGGCGCACATGGCCGGCGGGCTCAACGTGACGGTGAGGAGCAGAGGCGGGGAACCCACCATTGCCACCGCTGCGGCGGCGTCTGGGAATTCGAATTGACTATATTCTCCACTCGATGCATCCCATCCCCGGCCAGTAAGTACGACAAATTGAAATCAGGATTGTTTAGTTCCTACTTATTATTACAGTTAAAATTCATGAGGACTTCCCGCCACGTAGTGTTTTTGCTGCTCATTGCAGACAGCAGTGTACACTTTTGTACGATATGGATCATGATCATATGAAAGAGATACACAGCACACAGCAAGCATACATATTTGCAGCTATCCAGCAAAGATACGCCTCTCTCTCTCTCTCTCTCTCTCTCTCTCTCTCTCTCTCTCTCTATATATATATATATATAATAATTTGCCATTATTTCTGTTCACAAACAATCAATTGTATCTATCTATCAATATATACAAATATATACTGTCCACGTCATGAATTGGATGCATCATGTGTGGGTGTAAGATCAACTTCGGGCTAGAAGCCGTAGCAAGTTTGCTGATCATGGCAAGCATGATGAATAATATGGAGACAACTACTCCGATCCAACATGTTTTATATTTATTTATATAATATAATCGGCGTGTTCATTGGTTGGTTTATAGATTGATTTAGGCTGGCTCGTGCTGGTTTGTTGTGAGAGGAAAACACTGTTGGCTGATTGAATAAGCCTGACTGAAATCAACTAGCGAACGTGGTGAATATATATCTCTTATTTCTACCCCCACAAAGTTCACTACCTACTACTACTGCTTACTAAGCTACGCATCAAAATTCTTATAAATTAAACATGGGTCTTCAAATCAAATTAAATCATACGTGCTAAAAAACGTTGGCATCGGTCTTGAGAGATGTGTTTCACCTACTAGTAGCTAGTATATTATATTTTTTTTTGGGGGCCGGGACAAACTGGCCTTTTGCTGAATGCATGCATGTTTTCGCCATGGGCGCGCAATTGCAGATTTCTTTTTGCGATGCAAGAGACGGACTGACTAGTAGCTACTAGCTAGTAGCGTGCGTGATGTGAGTTGTGGAAAGTTGACGGCCCTGTTTGCTAAGAATAATTATGCGCATAATTAAGGGGGTTAGTTGAAGGACGGACGTGTGCCCACGACGAAAGTTAGCTGTCGCCGTTGCAGGAACCGGAAGGCACACGCACGTTGTGGAAAGAAACATCACCAAGCTAAGCTAAGGTAGCCAGAGATGCTGAGACTGGGAGCAAGAGAGGCCGGCCGGCCGGGTGAGCCGGCCAGCCAGCCAGCCAGCCAGCCAGCCAGGGAGCTAGCTTGAGTAGCAACGGACGAAAGGCTAGCTAGCTAGCTCCATCATGTGTTGACGGTGCCTGGAATAGAAAAATGAGTTTCCGCGTTGGTTCCATGACATGATGCATCATGGACCACGTGCAGAATACAGCAGCCAACCGCATCGCCATCGCAATATCGATGTGCCGTACCTTCACACGGAACGGAACTGTCTGCTGTGCATAGCAAGGGTCATGCTCATGCGGACGGTGTGAATTGTGTCCATCCAGTGATTAGTTGCTGATGACGATGGGGACAAGAAATAGTCCACATGCGGCTAGCTCTAAGAGTTGCATTAATTTGGGGCCAATTGGAATGGCTAGTTGTTGGTAGTGTGTTGAAATCGGCGCGCTTTCCGAAGCCAGCAAGTATATACGTATGTGAAATTTTACGAGCGGATTCATCATTACACTGTTTTGATTTTCGACCAGAGTACTGTAGTGTAGTATACTTAAATATAACAAACTCAGTAGAGTGTCAACCTCACCTAATACAACGGTCCCCTACCTTGCTAGAAACTTCAAACGACGAGCCTCTCACCCGAACATATTGGTTGACAAGTTGGTGTTTCTCGACGGTTTTCTATGTCACTGGGTTTTTTCCACATGCGTGGCCTCTCCAAGTCCCTTTCTCTGCCTTTTAATTTGTTCCTTCACCTGTCACTAGCTAGCTCCCCATTTGTTTTAATTAATTTCCCATCCTCCTCACCTCTTCACTACTCTTTCTTAGCTAGGCTACCTAGCCCATCGTTGCAATACCATCTCACACCATGTTGTGAAATAATCCCTGTTAATTGCACGTTCTCTTGCACGTGAACATACACAGAGTAGAGATAAGAGAGACCATGCATATATGGATTCTACGTACGTAGGAGTTTTATCAACCACATATAGGTTTGACTAGTAGCTAGCTAGCAAAGGCAGAGGCCAAAAATCCAGAGGAAGATGTGGAGCCTGTTAACGATGCTGCTCATAGGAAACACCAAATTTTGCCAGTGGTGCTGTGGGGAAATGGGGCTATCCATAGGTCACATGTGCTTACCTTGGAGTCGTTGGACCACACTGCAATTCTACACACCAACAATATCGAGGTCGATGCAAAGTTCTTGACGATGAGATTACATATTGTTGCACACGATCTGATATGTGGCCTAATTTCCCCCGACTTGGAGAGTGTGGTCTACAAGAAGGATATATTCTAGCGGCCTCTAATCAAGGGATATAATGAGATAGTAACAAAGAAGAAGGTAGGAGGAGTAACATGTCAATGGTGAAATCAGGATAAGGATCTGTTTAAGAAGGCTCATAGTCACAGCAGCTTCAACTCCTCTATCTCGTGCACTTTTCACGGCACTATATGTAGAAGTCCCTTTCTTCATTCTCTCCTCTCTAAATGAACTAGGACGCCATCGATTCAAAAAAAAAAAAAACTAGGATTCCATGAAGCTTTTTTTTCTTCACCAGCTATCGAGCAGGAAGCTAGAAACTTGAAGATCTCCCAAAACAAATTACTAGTAAATGGTAGCCTAGATATTATAAATTTAATGTAGAATTTGTCTAATGTATGCAACCAATATATTATATATTATAATTTTATCAGGAACTATACAAAGACCCCCCCCCCCCCCCCCCCCTAGATATTTATAAATAAAATAATTCAAGAGTTCCATAAAATGAAAGCATTATTTTAGAAGCCCGTGATATGTCTTTAAATCATAGTATAGATACAAACACTTATCTATGCACACACATAGCCCCACCCCTATGAGAACCTTTCAAAGACTAACACAATATCGACGGAGTCACCACAACAGTGTTATTGTTGACAGACACGTGGCTGGCCAATGCAATAAAAGAGAAACTCCTATAAATTCTAAAATAAATACAGAAAAATACAAGCAGCCACGTCAGATCTGGCACTTAAATCTGGAAGCATAGGTTCAACCACAATGAACCCAACTAGCTAAGCTACGGTAACATTTAGCTCTAATTGACCGCCTGATTGTAAGTCAGTTGAAGAACCAAAAGTGCATATATAGATAGAAAAATTTCAACCGGTTCTAGTATAAAGGCCGCGTTTAGTTCGCCGAAGCTGGCGCTGCCCGATTCACTGTAGCATTTCGTTTGTATTTGGTAATAATTGTCCAATCGTTGACTAATTAGGCTCAAAACGTTCGTCTCGCAAAGTACAACCAAACTGTGCAATTAGTTTTTGATTTCGTCAATATTTAGTACTTCATACATGGACAATCTTCTTTTTGCATAGTGCCAAAGTTTGAATTTTGGTGGAACTAAACATGGCGAAAATTGGTTTATGTTCTTAGTACCACGCGGTGGTTAGTCATCAGAAGATAAATGATCGTCAGATCCTCGGAGGAACCGTGATCTCATCCCCAGATTTTGCTTGGCTGTATTGGCTTCTTTTTGTAATTGTCTAAACATTATTTAGGGTTGGGCAGTGGACTTGGCGCACATCGTAGGTCAATGAACTTTATTTATTGTTCGCAAAAAAAAAGTATATGAGGAATTGCGTGCTAACCATTGTTCTACCCGATCATGGCACTGATATGATTGAAAATGTCCATTTCCATCTAGAAACTAAAAGTCGTCGCACTCTAATCTAGAAATTTCAAAAGATGTACCCCTAAATTCGGTTATACAGTTGGTTTTGCATATTGGACCTTATGTCACCTGATTTTCCTATAATGACCGGCACTTGCACATCTATCTGCCTTCTGTTCTTCCTCATGTTTTCTCTGGCATATACAGTTAGTGGACTAGTGCTTCTATTTCCTCTCTCACTATCTTTGCTTGCCACTCAACCTACTTTCCACCCCCAAGGCATACCTTATCATCACACCCTGTACCCATCGTTGCTTCTTAATTTGACCTCCTCCACACAGTAGCTGGTGTGCTCTCAGGACTGCTTGTGTTATTGTCAATGAAAAACCAGTATAGTTACCAGGCCACGTGAAACCATACTTAGCTTGTACTTAGTGTTGTCTTTGACCGAAGACCTTGGCCTCGTGGTGACCAAAGAGTAATATGAGAGTGAGTGGTGGTTGCAGTATGGAATGCCGTGGCTGCTTTACTCATAGGGGAGACTATTTACAGTGCTCGGGTTACAACGGGAGGACCAAAATATCTCTATTTTACCCTTGATACCAAAAGTATTTCTAATATGGTAGGGGCATTTTGGTCATTTTAGCCTGGGACTGAACGGGAGTATAGATTGGATTTGACTTCCATCGGTGCACATCATTTCAGGTCCAATTGGTTTGCTTTTTGAATTTATCACCTCACCTCTCTCAGCAAAGCTAGCCTAGCCAGCCTAGGTGAGCCAAATTGGTTTTGTCGGTGATATATTTCAGCCTAATACTACGCTCTCAAAGGCGCTCGTCTTCCATTAGTCACTAAGTACCTCGAAAGTGAGCTACATCGAACAGCTCCGTCGAGCACACTCCATGGGAGAAATCAAAATAATCCACGTTTTACATACAGAATCCAATAATGAGTACCAGCTTACAATACTTAGTCCATTTCATACAACCAGAGTTCTTGAAAATTATTTATTACAATACCAGAGTTCAGAGTGCGATAATTAAACAGCGGAATTAAAATAAACATCTAGCGAAAATGATACAAGGATCCGTCTGTGCCCACCAAAAGAATCCTCCACACAACAGCTACTCCTCAAGCTGCACCTGCAATAGAGGTAAAATAAACCCTAAGTACATAATATACTCGCAAGACTTACCCGACTAGTGAGAATATTTTTCTGACTCTCAAGGATATAATAGGTAATATAGGTTTGTTGTTTTCTTTTTGTTTGCGAAAAACATTACTAATAGTTCATCCTTACAGTCAAGTTTTATTAGTAGTCATGATTATTTCATTAGCTAACCATTCTAGGTAAGCACATGTTCTATTTTCAAGCAAGGGTTAAGCAATCAGAACCATTTCACCATCTTTCATCTTCCGGTTCTTACTACGGTGCTAGACCATAGCCAAGTCGTACCATCTCACGAAAATGGCGATTCGCAAACCAATGTATCCCAGCTAAGTACCCTAAAACACACGTCCCGTTTGTACCCCAGGCACAAACAAGACCAACCCATTTCACTTCTATCACGGGGTCTAGGTCCCCATTCAAACTTGGACTCCAAGCCTCTACACTTGAGACTCGGTCTCAGTATGGTGCTTAGACCTCCACATTTCTCCGTCTCCGATCAGTCGGTCCGAAAAGAGCCGGAACCCACGACAAGAGCGTAATTAGCCTTCTCGCTCCCATAAGCAAGTATGTGCTCAGGATAATAAGTCTGTGACCTGACTACCATCCACAGCAACGGACGGTCCTTAATCGACACAAACAGAGAAAACAGTGTAACCAAGCTAAGCCCCGTTGGCCGCGGGACACAACCTGTTACACCCACCAATACCCATACCACATCCATGTCCTGTGTCTATTTTTTCTTTCATCATTTTATTATGATAGTAAATATAATAATCACTTATTACGAGTAACGACAGGTTACTCATGCTTCCGAAAACCTATGCATAGCAGCTACTTGAATCTGTACTAGTAGGACTCATAGGACAGTTATATCTATGCATGTGGTTTTTATAAAATCCTATAACGTAAATACACATCACATATATATATTCAGTGATTATAAAAAATAAAGGTTATGCACCAGGGCTTGGCTTGGGCAGGCACGGTGTCAGCTGAGTCAGTCAGTGGTGGCTCTAGGACCTCTTCCTACACGAGAAACTCCTCCTCGTACTCCTCGATGATCTCCTCGAACTCGCGATTGCCGGTGGTCACGATCTTCGCCAACTCGTTCTCTACATGCATGCGATGATGATGCAACACTTAGTATTTAGGCAATAGCAACTCTTAAACCAAAAATATGCATACTAAGCTACTAAGCTAGCTCTAATGACTAAGATACTAAGCTAACTATCATTTTTACCAAGCAAAGTGTTGGGTTCAACTATCAAACACCTAGCTTTACAAATGAAGGATATATCTTTATTTCTACTAATGATTTAATGTATATTTAAAACAAAGAGCATTTAACTATCCTAATGTTTAGTCTATTATAAAGCTACAAAAATCATAGTGAGCACATAATAATACCATGAAGCTACTATAAAATTTTTAGGGCTAAAGCTATCACCAATTTACCATAAAAATTCCTACAACAATTAGCTTAATAATATTGAGCACTCTCAAATAATTTAATAGCTCCTAGTATCAACATGTATATATATGAACTAAATATACTAACAGATAGAGCATAATTTTAGGAACCTAACAAAATTTGTTTCGCAATTTTTGGACACCAACAAGATTTTGTATGATTTACCAAAGACCAGCTCCAAATTAAATTAGAAAACTATTTCTAATTCCTTATGAAAAAGAAAAATGAATTCTCCCACGCGGCCCACATGACGCAGCGCGTGGCGGCCCGTGGTGTGGCCCACGTGAGGCCGGCCTGCAACGCGAGACGGCCCGCGGCGAGGGGAATCCCGTGCGCGCCAGCGATTTAGCAAAAGAGACCTCGCACTTCTCCTAAATTATAACTAAGTACTAACATTATTTGCCCCTCCCTCAGAACTTCTCATTTAACCCCTAGCCTTTCCCTAATTCACCCATACGCACCCCCGACAACTCAGTGCACGACGGCGCGGCGAGTGGCGACACTAGGCGCTTATGCCAGCCACCAGGGAACTACGTGGGCCCACCTAACTGGTTGGTCACCATCTCTGACCCGAGCGGCTATGCTAAGCGGCGGTGTAGGGTGACACGACTGGCTGGGAAAGGGTGTAGCAATGCGTAGCCATCCACGATGGTGGCGCCACTATTCCGGTGGGCTAGGGTAGCTACAGGCCTAATTGGTTAGCTCGTGAGCATCAGGAGGCTACCGTGGACCAGTCTGAGGTGATGATTGGGGCGAAGGATGACGGAGGAAGGCTGACCATGTGTGATCGAGCCATGCGGTAGTGCACCGTGGCGGCACGGCCTTGTCCATGATGAAGGGGAGGTGGTAGCGATTTGGCTAAGGCGCGCAGGGTGAATAGGGAGTCAATGCGATGCTAGTGGTGCAGGTGAATTGGCTTAGGAGGGACGATGGGAGGGCCACCCATATCCATGTCCGGACATGGCCTTATTGGCACGGTGGCGGGAGAAACTCCAAAATTAGAGCTTGGCCGTGCTCGCTTCAAAGTTGGGTGGGGTCGAGCAGCGGGAGGACATGATGGTGAAGCTATGGGTACGCTGAATTGAATGGAGGTGATCGTTAGCTAGGTAAATTGAATGGTGCGGCTTGTGGTGATAGTGGAAGGAGAAGAGAAAAAGAGAGATGAGGCACGGCAAGTGGCTCGGCTCGTCCTCGCCTTGGTGGGATGCAATCAGTGAGATCGTGGAGGCATGCACGCAGGCGCTATAGACAAGCGTGCGTGTCCCCAATCGACATGGCTCGCGTGGCCGCAAGTTCTTAAATGACAAGGCGACGGCAAGATCGGCCACATGCGCATGGCAGTGGTGGCCTTGAACTGGGCCGACAGCGGAGCAGAGGGTACAGCGGACAGGCGTGGACACGACGATGATGCGATGGCAGCGGCAGCGTCGCGGCGCAAGGCGGGTCGGTAGTGCGGCAAGGCAGCAGTGCGCGGACACGATGACAAGGTGTTAGCACCGGCAGTGGCTTCATCGTGGCATGGGGCGGGCGGTAGCAGCTCTACATGATGGGGCTAGCGATAGCCGGGCCATAGCTAGGCCAGAGATAGCCACGGCCGGCCATGCGCGGCAGCGCACGCACGCATGACCAATGCAGCGATGACGAGCGGCCGAGCGTGGTGACCGTGCCCATGCGGCCAACCAGCCCGAGACCGAGTCGTGCATAAATTTTAAAGCGCCTATAAGAACTAAACGATTGCTTCCAGAGCCAAACCATCTTGACCATGCTCAAGAGGGCATATGAGACTACAAAATCGAGCTAAAACACTACACCAGCCCTTAACCCAATCTCTCAAAATAATTTGCTAAACATAGAAATGTCTAGCTGTTGATAGACTTGAAAATTTTCTAAGTTTTGAGCTGAACTTGATTTCAATTTGCAATTTATAGGCTAGTAGAAATATTAGCTAGTAATATCATTTTTTGACAGCAAGTATTTCACTGTCATCTATAAAGTTTGTACTTTAAACTTTATTTAAGTACCACGCACATGCTCTATAGCATTCTTGTTCAATAAAAATTTGTTTTAAACCCTTCTTGATATACATGAACTGTTGAATCAACTTTCATTTAATATTTTTATTGATCATTTTAAGTTATAAGAAATTTATCTACACACTCTATCACATGCATTAACACATAAACATGATGCTCATGGTATATTTTAGTAAATGATTTAGGGTGTAACACCAAGGGTGTTATAACTCCCCCCCTTAAACAAAATCTCGTCCTAAGATTTCGTGTGAGTGCCTAGTGTAGGAAAAAGGGTAAGAGTGAGCTTTTAACATAAACTATTACCTCGGCACTCTGGGGAGAAGATGGGGATAATCCTCTAGAATATAACTCTCTTGTTCCCAAGTTGCTTCATCCTCCGAATGAATTTGCCACTGGACTTTATAAAATTTCACCACTTTGTTTCTAGTAACTCTTTTTTCATCCAAGATTTTGATAGGATGCTCAATATAAGAAAGATCAGGTTGGAGAGGGAGTCCTTCAATTTCCACCACTTCCTCAGGAACTCATAAACACTTCTTTAATTGGGAAACATGAAAGACATTATGTACTGCTAAAAAAATATCCAGAAGTTGGAGACGATAAGCAACCGCACCACATCGCTCCAAAATCTTATAAGGTCCGACATAACGAGGAGCTAACTTTCCACGGACCCCGAACCAATGCACACCTCTCATCGGGATACCTTTAGGTACACATGGTCACCAACTTCAAACTACAAGGGCCTTCTTCGCTTGTCCGCATAAGTTTTCTAATGATTCTGAGCTGCCTTCGAATAACTCTGAATAACACTAACTTGCTCTCGAGCTTCCTTGATAAAATCAGGTCCAAAGTAACCACAATCACCCACTTCAACCCAGTTAAGAGTTCTACATTTCTTGCCATACAGGGCCTCAAAAGGTGCCATATGAATGCTTTCTTGATAGCTATTGTTATAGGAAAACTCAGCTAAAGTCAAGCATTCATCTCACTTTTCTAGAAAAGAGATGACACAAGCTCTCAACATGTCTTCAAGTACCTGATTGACTCTTTTTGTCTGACCGTCAGTTTGCGGATGATAAGCCAAACTTCTAAGGAGACAGGTACTAGGACATTTCTGGAGTTGCTCCCAGAAGCGAGAGACAAAGACTGACCCTCTATCAGAAACAATGGTAAGAGGAACTCCATGCAAGGTTACAATCCAATCAAAATACAGCTTAGCATACTTCTTGGCTGAATACCTTGTATCCACCGAAAGGAATTGAGCGGACTTGGTAAGGTGATCCACAATGATCCAAATAGAGTCATACCCCTTTGTCGTGCAGGGCAAACCCACAACAAAGTCCATGGAAATATCCTTCCATTTCTAAATAGGGATAGGCAAGGGCTGTAGAAATCCAGGCGTACGCATATGGTCTACCTTAACCCTTCCACAAATGTCACATTTTGAGATGTATTTGGTAATATCTAGTTTCATATTTGGCCATCAATACAAGTGACGCAAATCATGATACATCTTGTTACTTCCCAGATGAATGGATAATTTAGAGTTGTGAGCTTCATCTAGAATTTTTCTTCTAAGTTCATCACTTGAGGGAATCACCAATCGGTTCTTGAACTTCACCACACCTTGATCATCAACACTGAAATGAGGACCACGCCCTTCGGCAATTAATTTCTTGATATGCGGAATTTTTGAAGCATCTTGCCTTTGCTCTATAATAATTCGCTCAAGTAAATCTGAGACTGGAGCAATATGGTCTAACACCTCAGAATGGTTGAGAGACAAAGATTCTTCTTTAACTTGATGCGACTTCTGACTTAAGGCATCAGCCACCACATTAGCTTTTCTAGGGTGATAATGAACTTCTAAGTTATAATCTTTGATTAACTCAAGCCACCTCTATTGCCTTATATTCAACTCAGATTGAGTGAAAATATATTTGAGGCTCTTGTGATCCATAAAAATGTGTACTTTATTTCCCAACAGGTAATGTCTCCAAATTTTTAGAGCATGCACTACTATAGCCAACTGTAAATCATGGGTGGGATAATTCAACTCGTGCTTTTTCAGCTGACGTGAAACATAAGCGATCACATGTCCGCCTTGCATAAGCACACATCCTAGTCCAGTCCTCAAGGCATCACAATACACATCAAATGACCTATCAATATCTGGTTGGGTAAGAACAGGAGCAGAGGTAAGGAACTTCTTTAGGGCTTGGAAAGCTTCTTCACAAGCCGAACTCCATACAAACTTGACATCCTTCTAGAGCAACATGGTCATTGGTTGAGCTATTTTGGAAAAATCAGTGATGAAGCATCGATAATACCCAGTAAGACCAAGGAACTGATGAATCTGATGCACTGACTTTAGAGATTTCTAATTTAACACATCCTACACCTTGTTAGGATCCATAGAGATGCCTGCAGGTGTCAGGACATGTCCCAAAAACTACACTTGATCCAACCAAAACTCACACTTGCTGAATTTAGCATACAGCTTGTGCTCCCTTAACCGAGTCAAGACTATGCAAAGATGTTGTGCATGCTTTTCATTGTTCTTAGAATATATTAATATGTCATCAATGAACACCACTACAAACTTGTCCAACTCCGGCATCAAGATTGAGTTCATGAGATACATGAAGAATGCAGGAACATTGGTAAGGCCAAAATACATGACTAGGTATTCATAAAGCCCATACCTAGTAGAGAAAGCTGTCTTTGGTATATCTTATGGCCGAATTTTAATTTGGTGATACTCAGAACGAAGATCAATCTTTAAAAACACTTTTGCACCAGCCAACTGATCGAACAAAGTATCAATATGAGGTAAAGGATACTTGTTCTTAATAGTTACCGCATTGAGAGGGTGATAATCCACAAACATCAGAAGAATGCCTTCCTTCTTCACAAAAATAGCTGGACAACCCCATGGTGAAGAACTAGGATGGATGAATCCCTTCTCCAACAATTCTTCTAACTGCTTCTTCATTTCTACTAGTTCCTTTGGAGCCATGCGGTAGGGACACTGCGAAATAGGAGTAGTACCAGGTTCTAACTCAATGGAAAACTCCACATCCCATCAAGTGGTAACCTAGGTAGATCTTTAGGAAAGACATCCGGAAACTCATAGACCACAGGAATAGAGGCAAGGTCAGGAGAGGCTTTAGTATGAGCAACAACTAGTAGGGTGGAAACTGAAGACATAAGGAGAGACATTCTATCCTTAGAAGAAGGAAGCTTCAACTCAACAACTCTCTGCCTAAGGTTCAGGACTACCCCATAACTTCTCAACCAGTTCATTCCTAGAATTGCATCTATGCCTTGCCTGGGCAACAACATGAACTAGAGACGTTAAGAGTGAGTTGCTAGCACTAGTCTCACCGTGTCCGTCCGAGTTTTAATGCACAACTGCGCACCTAGAGCTCTGGTTCTATAGGCAATAGGAATAGCCATAGTAGATATATTGTGCCTTTGTGCAAACCACATAGTCATAAATGAATGTGATGCACCAAAATCAAATAATACATATGCTGGGTGAGAATCAATGGTGAACATACCTGCCATCACGGGCTCTCCCTGTGGAATCTCCTTAGCCTCAGTGAAGTTAACCTACCATGAGCGGCTCACGGGCATGTTCTTCATGATGATAGTCCTCTTTACCAGACGAGAGTTGGCTGAAGGCTGAGAAGACTGAGTAGGCTAGTTTTGGGGGCACTCACGAGGATAGTGGCCTTCCTTTCCACACTTTAAACAAGCACCCGACTTGTCCTCATGTCCCTGAGGCTGTTGCACTTGCTAAGTAGGTGCACGGTACTAAGTGGAAGGTGCCTGGTGAGTCTGGCGAGACGACTATCGACCTGTAGAGTGATAGGACACCCTCCTCACAACTTGTACCTTTTGAGACTGTAGGTGACTAGAAGACCCAGTGATCACCCTCTTACGCTTCCACTCAGCCTGAGAGTCATGCTGAAGTCCCTCCATAGCATTGGCATCATTCATCAAAGCACCAAAGGTCTGATAGCCCCCTGTATATAGCTTCTCTTGCAAGATGCAAGAGAGATCGTGATTGAAATGGTCCATCTTCTTATCATCAGTATCCACATGAGTCCTAGCATACTGTGCAAGATGGTTGAACTTGTTCACATACTCTATCACCGTCATGTTTCCTTGCTTCAGCTCTAGAAACTCAGATAGCTTCCTGTTCAGCAAACCAGTAGGAATATAGTACTGACGGAAAGCAGTGGTAAACTCCCACCAAGTCACATGGTGGTCCACAGGCTGCATGGCATTGAAAGTGTCCCACCAAGCACTGGCAGATCCTAGAAGTTGTTGTGCAGCAAAGCACACCTTTTGCTCGTCAGTCACATTGAGCAGCTGAAACTTCTGCTCTAGAATACGAAGCCAATGCTCCACGTCTAGAGGAACAACAATTGGCGTGAATGTGGGCGGGTGTGTCCCCAAGAAGTCCTGATAGGAACAGGGCCTCTCGGGACCACAGGCACCACCCCCATTCCCGCCATTGCCATCGAGGCCTCCACGGGCGAAGCCACTAATAGCCTGTGCCAGCATTTCCAGGGCACAGGCTGACTTGCGATGAGGAGCCATCATCTCGGCATGGGTCAGCAGAGGCGGTGGTGGTGGCGAAGGAGGAGGACCAAGGAATGTGGCCTCGTGGCTCTCCCCGTTGGCGTTGCCAAAATCATCGCCATGACCATTTTCGCCCTGGTCTTCACTGGTGCTCCCACGACCTAACCTCAGGTTCATCTATAAACAGATAGGAACCCACCATTAGGGACAAGGCCTCCATATTTAGAAACAAAAGGCTAAAGAGATGATAAGGCCCAATAATTGGTTTTTAGCGAGAACTTTTCCTTAGGAGCTAAAGCATTTCTCTTTATTTATTATCCTATCAATTTACTGTCCAAAATTACAAGTGTGGGGGTGTTTAGTTTAAGCAAGATTCTCTTTTCATGATGCATGAATCGACCTATTCGTTCGCTAAGGCCGGAATATAGCAGCATTCGTATATAATTTTTGGCACAGCGCACACTCACTTTCCATAAACTAACGATACTTACGCAGCGTAAGTTAGTGTACCTATAGAAGATTAATTAGATAAAACCAGTGCCACTATCCTAGATAGACCATATTACTAGGGCTTATACTTATTTACGTAATTTATCGCATCCTACTTTTCACAAAGCTTTTATTGGTCAAATTTGAGGTTTTGAAAAGAGTTTTTAAACTCGTAGACTCATTATTGGCTCTAATACCACCTGTGGCAGAACCGCCCAAAATAACACGCTTTCGGAGGCGCTCATCTTCCACTAGACACTAAGCACCCTGAAAGTGAGCTACAACAAACAGCTCCGTCGAGCACACCCCACGAGAGAACTCGAAACAATCCATGTTTTACATCCATAATCCAATAATGAGTACGAGCTTACAATACTTAGTACATTTCATACAACCAGAGTTCTTGGAAATTATTTATTACAATACCGGAGTTCAGAGTATGATAATTAAATAGCGGAATGAAAATAAACATCTAGTGGAAACGATACAAGGATCTGTCTGTGCCCACCAAAAGAATCCTCCACACAAGAGCTACTCCTCAAGCTGCACCTGCAACAGGGGTAAAATAAACCCTGAGTACATAATATACTCGCAACACTTACCCGACTAGTGGGAATAGTTTTGTGGCAGAACCACCCGAAATAGCGTACTTACGGAGGCGCTCGTCTTCCACCAGACACTAAGCACCCCGAAAGCCACTACTGCGAGCGGTATCCGTCGGACACACCCCGAGGGAGAGCCCGAAAGATCCACATTTTTCCCCAAGGATCCAATAATGAAAACGAGTTACAACACAAGTCCATCTCATACATTTAGAGTTTCTGAAAAAGTACATTATTACAATACCAAATACAGAGTTCGGAACGATAAACAGCGGAATATTAAAAGATAACATCTAGTGATAAGATAACGAGGATTCCGTCTGAGCCCACCAGAAGAATCCTCCACACAAGGTACTCCTCAAGCATCACCTGCAACAGGGGTAAATAACCCTGAGTACACAATGTACTCGTAAGACTTATCCGATAGTGGGAATACTTTCCCGACTCCAAGGAATATGCTAGGCTTTATGGTTGCTGGTTTTCTTTTAGCCAAAAGCAGTACTAATAGTGAGTCCTTATTGATATATTATTATTATCAGCCGTATTAAGTTTTTATCTAGTCAATCTATATAAGCACCTGTGCTACTTTCAAGCAAGAGTTGAGCAATCGATACTGTTTCTTCTCCTTTTCCACTTCCAGTTCTTACTACGGTGCTAAACCGCAGACAAGCCGTACCGGGTACCCCGGCGATTCGCGAATCAATGTGCCCAGCTGGGTGCCCCGAAGACACACGCCCCGCTTGTACCCCAGGCACAAGCAGGACTAACCCACCACTCTCCTGTCCCGGGTGTCCAGGTCCCCGTCCAAACTTGGACTCCAAGCCCCCGCCTCTGAATCCCGGACTCAGTGCGGCGCAAGGACCTCCACCACCTCCTCTTCCCATCAGCCGGTCCGGAAAGAGCCGGATTCGCGACAAGAGAGCAGCAAGTCTTCCCTGCGCCCATACCCAAGTATGTGCTCGGGACAATAATCTGTGACTTGCCTAGAGTCATATGCAACGACCGGTCCTTAATCGACACAGACAGGGAAAAAGTGTAACCGGGCTATGCCCTGTTGGCCGCAGGACACAACCCCTCACACCCACCAGTACCCAAATCCACATCCCTGTCCGGTCACCATTTTCCTTTCCATTATTTCATCATGATATCATAGTTTAATCACCTATTTGCGAGTAACGACAGGTTACTCACGCTACCGACATCCTGAGCATAGCAGCTACTCGACCTGTACTAGTAGGACTCATGGTGGATATATTTATGCATGTAGCTTCCATAAAATGCCTAAAACGTAAATGCATATCATATAAATATATCCAGTGATCATTTTAAAAAAAAATAGGGGTTATGCACCGGGGCTTGCCTTGGGCAGGTGCCGAGTCAGCAAAGTCAGTACCAACAGGCTCCTGGTCTCCTTCCGGTGTGAAAAGCTCCTCCTCGTACTCCTCGATCACCTCGTCGTACTCCGGATCACCGACGGGCACGAAGTCTACCTGTTCGTGATCTACATGAAATGACGATGCAATGATTACAATATGGCAACAGAAATTCTCAATGCAAAAGTACCCCTATTACATTACTAAGCGAGGTCTACCCACTAAAGTCTAAGTTACATACCAGTACTACTAACAAGTATGAACGTGTCCTACATTCTTATGATGACCACGGATATTCATATCCCTAATGCTAGTTTACGATAAAGCAAGGATACTAACTACGTCATTAAACGACTCGTTCGACGATTACCATTTTTACAGCAAGGATGTAAATGCCTAAGGAACCTACGGTAACGATTTTAAGCTAAAGCTATCGTCGGTTTACCACAACAAATCTTGCAATTAAAGATCGATATACCGCTAAGCCTTCTACATCAAGCTTATGAGCCTACCATCCTAACCACTAATGGGAAACCAACTGCACTACCAGGTAGGCGACATTTTTGCGAACCTAACAAACTTTGTTTCGCTATTTTTGGACAACCATGCAATTTACTACTAATTATTTAAGTTCAGCTCATAACCTAAATAGATAAACAATTTCTAATACCATGACATAGAGAAACTGAAACTTCCTTGGCCGGCCCACGACGCGCGGCCCGGTCCAACTCACCATCCCGCCCGCGCGGGACAGAAAGTCGGCGCGCGGCCCACGCGGAGGTGCGGCCCAGCCGGCCAACGGCCCGCTAAGGGAAAGGCCTGCGCGCGCGGTAAATAAGCAAGAACACCCCCGACGAACTCGGCATTTGCAACGGGCTCTACGGTACTGTTCCTATACTCTACCGTTTTACACCAGCACCCTCCCACTTCCTCTTCTTCACCGCGAGGAGGTCCCTGGCCCCCCCAGGGCGCGCACCGGCGCGATGGCACGGCACCGGGCGACCACTCCGGCCTCACCTGAACCCCTACAGCCTACCTAAGGGGCCGATAGGTACCTGGACAGCACGTAGAAGCTACAGGAGGCGACACGACGAGCAGAGATGCAGGCACAACCTCCCTCCCCGGCGGCGGCTCCTGACCTGCAAGAGCGAGCGCGTTCCCGTGAGCAGCATCGAAGGCGAGGCCAGCGCACGAGCTAGCGAGCACCAGGGAGCACTCACCGACACCCTTGCGTTGACGGTTAGGTTGGAGGCGGTCTGAGCAAGGCTGGCCACGTGAGCCCGCGGTGGTGCGGTGATGACCGACGGGGGCGCAACCGTGGCGGTGGGGCTGGTCTGCTGCGACGCTAGGACTGAGGTGCGCGGGGTGCTCGGGAGGACATGGCGAGTCTGTGGGTGCACTGAATCGCCACGAGGTGTGCTGTGGGGCTGACTCGCCGCTGGAGGGCGTCGGCACGGCCTTATGGACCCGGTGGCGCGGGAGTCCAAAATTGAAACACAGTGAGTCGAGAATGGCAGCGCGGTGGGGTAGGCTAGACGACCGGCTGCTAACGGAGCTGCAAGCAAAGCCAATTGAAAAGCGGTGCACCCACTACGGCGAATTTGGAAGAAAGGTCGCGACGGCAAGAGGACAACGGAGGTAGAGGAGGTCCCGTCGCGGTATGGCTCGCCTGCGACGTCAACGCTCGGGACTGCCTTGCCTGGCTATGGGGAACTCCAGGGCGTGCTCCCGACAGCCGTTCGCACAGCCGCAGCAGCAAACGACGAAACGCGGCATGGCTCGCCTGCGGCCGGCGCCAGGCAAGGACACGGCGGACGCGACGCCGAGGCGACAGCGCAGCGGCAGTTTTCTAAACGCGCAAACGGCCAAGGGTCAACTGAGCGGTGCCGAGCGCAGCCGCTAGCGACGCGGACGCGGGACCCCGCCCGACCATGGCCACAGCGGGGGCAGGGCAAGGTAGGCAGAGCACGGCCGGCGGTCCGAGCGCGACGCGTCGGTTGGCGACGCGAGCAGCAGCGAGACAGAGCGCGCAGGCGTCAGCAGCGAACAGGTGGTCAGGATGCGCGATACGTGCGCGTGGACGGCGTCGCGAGCGCAGCCGAGCGCGGCAGTGGCTCAGACCCGCGCGGCACCGCGCTCTAGCAAGCCGACCGGGTGGTGACCGCGCCCAGCGCCCAGCCCGGTGATGTGCACGACTTTTAAAGCAACTAGAATTTGCGTACGCTATGTCCCAAACTCTATACTAATTGCTCGATGCACAAGACGGTTCATCAAACTACCAATCGCAGTCATTACATCGCACTACTTCTTAAGCCAATCGTTCCACAGAGTTTGCCAAACATGGTATCGTCGGCCGTTTCCGAAACATATGAAAACGACGTTGAAACAACCGATCCCGCATCGGAATCCAAACCCAGCCTACTCGAGGCACTAGCCAGATAACCTTGTCCGACCACCTAGTTTAATCGCCGTTAGCTGCACGTTCTTTTAGCCCTTTTTGATCCCAGAACACTGCGATTACACAGTAATACATGAAACTTATCCACGGACTCATGTTTCGTACGAACGTTACAAGTGCCGAACATCGATTTACACCTCATGTCAAACACATATGCACAAAAATCTAGATGCTTACGAAACGTTTCAGCAAAACATTACAATGTAACACCAGGGTGTTACAAATCTACCCCCCTAAAACAAAATCTCGACCCGAGATTTCATGTGCCTAGTGAGAAAGAGGTATGGAGTACATTTTGCGCAAAACTAACCATCCGACCCAGAGAGGAGATGGGGGTAATGCTTTGCTAAGTAGTTCTCTTGCTCCCAGGTGGCCTCGTCCTCGGAATGGTTTTGCCATTGTACCTTGTAAAACTTTATCACCCTGTTCCTAGTCACTCTCTCCTTCTCATCCAAGATTTTTATAGGATGTTCCACGTAGGACAGATCAGGTTGGAGCGGAAGGCCTTCTATTTCCACAGATTCTTCAGGAACTCGTAGGCATTTCTTCAGTTGCGAGACGTGAAATACATTGTGAACTGCCGAGAGAATTTCAGGGAGTTGGAGACGATAAGCAACGGGACCACACTGTTGCAACACCCTGTACGGACCCACATACCGAGGGGCTAACTTGCCATGGACACCAAACCGATGTACTCCTCTCATAGGAGATACCTTGAGATACACATAATCTCCAGCTGCAAATTCTAAAGGCCTTCTTCGCTTGTCTGCGTAAGCCTTCTGTCGACTCTGAGCTGACTTCAAGTGTTCACGAATTATATTTACTTTCTCTCGAGCCTCCTTTATGAAATCAGGCCTGAAGTACCCACGGTCTCCTACTTCAACCCAATTTAGTGGGGTTCGACACTTCTGTCCATATAAAGCTTCAAATGGTGACATACGGATACTTTCCTGATAACTGTTATTATAAGAAAATTCTGCCAGCTTTAAACAATGATCCCACTTCTCAGGAAAAGAGATGGTACAAGCCCGCAGCATATCCTCGAGCACCTGGTTCACCCTTTCAGTTTGACCATCAGTCTGAGGGTGGTATGCCGAGCTTCTGAGAAGACGAGTACCCAAACACTCCTGGAGTTTCTCCCAAAAACGAGAGACAAAAACTGACCCTCTATCAGAGATGATGGTGAGAGGAACTCCATGAAGGGTCACAATCCGATCAAAGTATAACTCCGCATACTTCTTTGCATTGTATCTAGTGTCCACCGGAAGGAAGTGGGCAGACTTGGTGAGACGGTCCACAATGACCCAAATAGAATCAAAGCCAGAGGAGGTGCGGGGTAAACCCACAATGAAATCCAGGGAAATATCCTCCCATTTCCAAACAGGAATGGGCAAGGGCTGCAGATATCCAGGAGTACGCATATGATCTGCCTTGATTCTACCACAAGTGTCACACTCTGCAACAAACTGGGTGATATCTTGCTTCATATAAGACCACCAGTACAATTGACGTAGATCATGGTACATTTTGTTGCTACCAGGGTGGATAGATAGTTTGGAATGATGGGCTTCTTTTAGAATCTTCCTTTTCAGCTCCTCATTAGATGGAACCACCAATCTATTCTTGTACCTCACGACTCCCATCTCATCAATGCTAAAATGAGGTCCACGTCCTTCAGCTAGCAACTTCTTGATGTGAGGAATCTCCTCGGGGTCTTCCTTCTGCTCCCGAATAATTTGCTCCAGCAATTCTGATGTCAATGCAATATGATCTAGCACCTCTGTGTGGTGAAGTGACAAGGGTATTTCCTCAACCTGATGCAACTTACGACTTAAGGCATCAGCTACCACATTGGCTTTTCCTGGGTGATAATGAACTTCCAAATCATAATCCTTGATCAACTCTAACCATCTCCTTTGCCTCATGTTCAACTCAGACTGAGTGAAAATATACTTAAGGCTCTTGTGGTCAGTGAAGATATGCACTTTGTTACCCAACAAATAATGCCTCCAAATCTTCAGAGAGTGAACTACAGCAGCTAGTTCTAAATCATGGGTAGGGTAGTTCACCTCGTGCTTCTTCAGTTGGCGTGAAGCATAAGCTATCACACGCCCTTCTTGCATAAGCACACACCCCAATCCCGTCTTCGAGGCATCACAGTAAACATCAAAGGGCTTCTCGATATCAGGTTGAGCCAACACAGGAGCAGTGGTCAGAAAAGTCTTCAGGGACTGAAAAGCTTCTTCACAAGCTGGACTCCAAACAAACTTAGCTTCTTTCTGGAGCAGCTTAGTCATGGGCTGGGCTATCTTGGAGAAATCAGGGATGAAACGTCGATAGTATCCAGCTAGTCCAAGGAACTGGCGGATCTGGTGCACAGACCTTGGAGACTCCCAATCTACTACATCTTGCACCTTGTTGGGATCCACAGAAACGCCCTCAGGTGACAACACATGTCCCAAAAACTGCACGCGATCAAGCCAAAACTCGCACTTGCTGAATTTAGCATACAGCTGGTGCTCCCTTAGCCGAGTCAGGATTATCCGGAGGTGACGGGCATGCTCTTCCTCATTCTTGGAATAGATTAAGATGTCATCAATGAAAACTACCACAAACTTATCTAGCTCCGGCATAAAAACTGAGTTCATCAGGTACATGAAGAAGGCCGGGGCATTGGTGAGGCCGAAAGACATCACTAGGTATTCATAAAGTCCATACCTAGTAGAGAAAGCTGTCCTTGGTATATCCTGTGGCCTGATCTTGATCTGATGGTAGCCTGACCGGAGGTCTATCTTCGAGAACACCTTGGCACCAGCTAACTGATCAAACAAAGTATCAATGCGGGGCAAGGGATACTTGTTCTTGACTGTTACCGCATTGAGAGGGCGGTAATCCACACACATCCGTAGAGTACCATCCTTCTTCTTCACGAAAATTGCAGGGCAACCCCATGGTGAAGAACTTGGGCGGATGAAACCCTTGTCCATCAACTCCTCCAGTTGCTTCTTCATTTCTGCTAGTTCTCTTGGGGCCATGCGGTACGGACGTCTGGAGATAGGAGCTGTACCAGGCTCAAGCTCAATGGAGAACTCTACCTCACGGTCCGGTGGCAATCCAGGAAGATCCATAGGGAAAACATCTGGGAACTCACATACTACTGGAATGGAGGTAAGATCAGGAACGGCTTCAGCATGGGCAGCAACAGGTAAGACCGGTTCTGAGGGTATGATGAGAGCCATCCTATCCTCAGAAGACGGAAGCCGTAACTCTACACTTCTTCTTTTCATATCCAATACTACCCCATACACCCGCAACCAGTTCATCCCAAGAATAACATCAATGCCTTGCCCAGGCATTATCATGAACTGTAGACGGTAAGTGTGGGTGGCTAATACCAAACTTACTGTTTCCGTACGGGTGTTGATGAACATCTGAGAACCCGCAGTACGGATCTTATAGGCATACGGTATAGCCACAAGTGATAAATTGTGCCGCTCTACAAACCCCATGCTCATAAAGGAATGTGATGCACCAGAATCAAACAACACCAAAGCTGGATGGGATTCGATGGTAAACATACCAGCCATAACTGTCTCCTGATGCACAACCTGCTGAGCATCCGTGAAGTGCACCTGACCGGATCTGCTGGGCACCTTCCTCTTGATGAAAGTCCTCTTAACCAGCCTGGAATTTGCAGACGGCTGAGACGGCTGAGCTGTCTGCTGCTGAGGACACTCCCTGGCATAGTGGCCCTCCTTGCCACACTTGAAACAAGCGCCAGGCTTGTTCCCGAATCCCTGACGAGGTGGGACCTGCTGTCCCTGAGTCTGCTGGGGCTGCACCTGCTGCTGAGGTGCCTTGTACTGAGTAGCGGAAGTCTGTGAGGTCTGCTGGGGTGACCGGAACGGAGGCCCGCCGGATGGTTGATAGGGCCCCCGCCTCACAATTTGCACCTTCTGAGTATGAGGGTGGCTGGAGGATCCAGCTGCCACCCTCCTCCGCTTCCAATCCGCCTGAGATGCCCGCTGAAAACCCTCAAGAGCTATGGCGGCGTTCATCAGAGCCCCAAAGGTCTGATAGTTTCCCAGGTACAGTTTCTCCTGAAGAACAGGAGTGAGACCACGAAAGAAGCGATCCTTCTTCTTGTCATCCGTGTCCACCTGACTACCAGCATACTGAGCTAAGTGGTTGAACTGATTCACATACTCCATTACTGTCCTGCTTCCCTGACGCAACTCCATGAACTCGGTCACCTTCTGGTGGATAACGCCAGCAGGTATGAAGAACTCGCGGAATGCGGCGGAGAACTCCTGCCACGTTGCCGGGCGATCCGGCAGCTCCGCGGCCAGGAAAGTCTCCCACCAGGCACCTGCAGACCCCAAAAGCTGCTGGGACGCAAAGTGCACCTTCTGCTCGTTGGCCACACCAAGTAGCCGAAACTTCTGCTCCAGCGTGCGAAGCCAGTGCTCCGCCTCCAATGGATCGTCCGACGGTGTGAACGTGGGCGGGTGGGTCTTGAGGAAGTCCTGATAAGAGGACTGTCCCTCAGGACGGCGAGCACCACCCCCATTCCCACCGTTGCCTCCGGGGCCTCCACGGGCGAGACCCGCGACGGCCTGTGCCATAACCTCCAAGGCACGAGCAGTCTCCTGTCCAGCAGCGGCTGACTCCCGACGAGCAGCCAACAACTCCACCATGACCTCCGCGGCGGACAGCGGCGGAGGCGGTGGTGGTGGCGGGAAAGGATGAGGAACCAAAGGTGGAACCTCCCGAGCTCCCTCGTTGTCACGCTCAACGGCCCGAGCACTGTCACCATGGCCCTCATTGGCCGCCCCCGAACTGGTACTCCCACGTCCGGACCTCAGATTCATCTGTAAGAGAGACGAACCGTCCATTAGGACACCCTTCTGATTATCCGATTAGAATCTAGGGATTAAAGAGATGACAGCACATTTTATTAAAGTATTCACCAAGTTAGTCCTATCCATTTACTACTTTCATTATGCGTGAAGGGAAATTCCTAGTGCAAGTAAGATGCTATTATATGATGCATGCTTCGACCTATACGTTCACTCAAGCCGGAATATAGCGGCGTTCGTAACCTGTTCGGCACATCGCACACTCACTTTCCGTATACTAAGCGATTTCTTACGCGACGTAAGTCAGTGTACCTACAGAAAGCTGATTAGATAAAACCAGTGCCGCTATCCTAGATACACCATATAGCTAGGGCTTATACTTATATAACTTAACTTAATCGCATCCTACTTTTCAGCAAAACTTTTGTTGGTCAAACTTTTAGTTTTGTAAAAGAGTGAGGAACTCATGACCATTATTGGCTCTGGTACCAACTGTGGCAGAACCACCCGAAATAGCGTACTTACGGAGGCGCTCGTCTTCCACCAGACACTAAGCACCCCGAAAGCCACTACTGCGAGCGGTATCCGTCGGACACACCCCGAGGGAGAGCCCGAAAGATCCACATTTTTCCCCAAGGATCCAATAATGAAAACGAGTTACAACACAAGTCCATCTCATACATTTAGAGTTTCTGAAAAAGTACATTATTACAATACCAAATACAGAGTTCGGAACGATAAACAGCGGAATATTAAAAGATAACATCTAGTGATAAGATAACGAGGATTCCGTCTGAGCCCACCAGAAGAATCCTCCACACAAGGTACTCCTCAAGCATCACCTGCAACAGGGGTAAATAACCCTGAGTACACAATGTACTCGCAAGACTTATCCGATAGTGGGAATACTTTCCCGACTCCAAGGAATATGCTAGGCTTTATGGTTGCTGGTTTTCTTTTAGCCAAAAGCAGTACTAATAGTGAGTCCTTATTGATATATTATTATTATCAGCCGTATTAAGTTTTTATCTAGTCAATCTATATAAGCACCTGTGCTACTTTCAAGCAAGAGTTGAGCAATCGATACTGTTTCTTCTCCTTTTCCACTTCCAGTTCTTACTACGGTGCTAAACCGCAGACAAGCCGTACCGGGTACCCCGGCGATTCGCGAATCAATGTGCCCAGCTGGGTGCCCCGAAGACACACGCCCCGCTTGTACCCCAGGCACAAGCAGGACTAACCCACCACTCTCCTGTCCCGGGTGTCCAGGTCCCCGTCCAAACTTGGACTCCAAGCCCCCGCCTCTGAATCCCGGACTCAGTGCGGCGCAAGGACCTCCACCACCTCCTCTTCCCATCAGCCGGTCCGGAAAGAGCCGGATTCGCGACAAGAGAGCAGCAAGTCTTCCCTGCGCCCATACCCAAGTATGTGCTCGGGACAATAATCTGTGACTTGCCTAGAGTCATATGCAACGACCGGTCCTTAATCGACACAGACAGGGAAAAAGTGTAACCGGGCTATGCCCTGTTGGCCGCAGGACACAACCCCTCACACCCACCAGTACCCAAATCCACATCCCTGTCCGGTCACCATTTTCCTTTCCATTATTTCATCATGATATCATAGTTTAATCACCTATTTGCGAGTAACGACAGGTTACTCACGCTACCGACATCCTGAGCATAGCAGCTACTCGACCTGTACTAGTAGGACTCATGGTGGATATATTTATGCATGTAGCTTCCATAAAATGCCTAAAACGTAAATGCATATCATATAAATATATCCAGTGATCATTTTAAAAAAAATAGGGGTTATGCACCGGGGCTTGCCTTGGGCAGGTGCCGAGTCAGCAAAGTCAGTACCAACAGGCTCCTGGTCTCCTTCTGGTGTGAAAAGCTCCTCCTCGTACTCCTCGATCACCTCGTCGTACTCCGGATCACCGACGGGCACGAAGTCTACCTGTTCGTGATCTACATGAAATGACGATGCAATGATTACAATATGGCAACAGAAATTCTCAATGCAAAAGTACCCCTATTACATTACTAAGCGAGGTCTACCCACTAAAGTCTAAGTTACATACCAGTACTACTAACAAGTATGAACGTGTCCTACATTCTTATGATGACCACGGATATTCATATCCCTAATGCCAGTTTACGATAAAGCAAGGATACTAACTACGTCATTAAACGACTCGTTTGACGATTACCATTTTTACAGCAAGGATGTAAATGCCTAAGGAACCTACGGTAACGATTTTAAGCTAAAGCTATCGTCGGTTTACCACAACAAATCTTGCAATTAAAGATCGATATACCGCTAAGCCTTCTACATCAAGCTTATGAGCCTACCATCCTAACCACTAATGGGAAACCAACTGCACTACCAGGTAGGCGACATTTTTGCGAACCTAACAAACTTTGTTTCGCTATTTTTGGACAACCATGCAATTTACTACTAATTATTTAAGTTCAGCTCATAACCTAAATAGATAAACAATTTCTAATACCATGACATAGAGAAACTGAAACTTCCTTGGCCGGCCCACGACGCGTGGCCCGGTCCAACTCACCATCCCGCCCGCGCGGGACAGAAAGTCGGCGCGCGGCCCACGCGGAGGTGCGGCCCAGCCGGCCAACGGCCCGCTAAGGGAAAGGCCTGCGCGCGCGGTAAATAAGCAAGAACACCCCCGACGAACTCGGCATTTGCAACGGGCTCTACGGTACTGTTCCTATACTCTACCGTTTTACACCAGCACCCTCCCACTTCCTCTTCTTCACCGCGAGGAGGTCCCTGGCCCCCCCAGGGCGCGCACCGGCGCGATGGCACGGCACCGGGCGACCACTCCGGCCTCACCTGAACCCCTACAGCCTACCTAAGGGGCCGATAGGTACCTGGACAGCACGTAGAAGCTACAGGAGGCGACACGACGAGCAGAGATGCAGGCACAACCTCCCTCCCCGGCGGCGGCTCCTGACCTGCAAGAGCGAGCGCGTTCCCGTGAGCAGCATCGAAGGCGAGGCCAGCGCACGAGCTAGCGAGCACCAGGGAGCACTCACCGACACCCTTGCGTTGACGGTTAGGTTGGAGGCGGTCTGAGCAAGGCTGGCCACGTGAGCCCGCGGTGGTGCGGTGATGACCGACGGGGGCGCAACCGTGGCGGTGGGGCTGGTCTGCTGCGACGCTAGGACTGAGGTGCGCGGGGTGCTCGGGAGGACATGGCGAGTCTGTGGGTGCACTGAATCGCCACGAGGTGTGCTGTGGGGCTGACTCGCCGCTGGAGGGCGTCGGCACGGCCTTATGGACCCGGTGGCGCGGGAGTCCAAAATTGAAACACAGTGAGTCGAGAATGGCAGCGCGGTGGGGTAGGCTAGACGACCGGCTGCTAACGGAGCTGCAAGCAAAGCCAATTGAAAAGCGGTGCACCCACTACGGCGAATTTGGAAGAAAGGTCGCGACGGCAAGAGGACAACGGAGGCAGAGGAGGTCCCGTCGCGGTATGGCTCGCCTGCGACGTCAACGCTCGGGACTGCCTTGCCTGGCTATGGGGAACTCCAGGGCGTGCTCCCGACAGCCGTTCGCACGGCCGCAGCAGCAAACGACGAAACGCGGCATGGCTCGCCTGCGGCCGGCGCCAGGCAAGGACACGGCGGACGCGACGCCGAGGCGACAGCGCAGCGGCAGTTTTCTAAACGCGCAAACGGCCAAGGGTCAACTGAGCGGTGCCGAGCGCAGCCGCTAGTGACGCGGACGCGGGACCCCGCCCGACCATGGCCACAGCGGGGGCAGGGCAAGGTAGGCAGAGCACGGCCGGCGGTCCGAGCGCGACGCGTCGGTTGGCGACGCGAGCAGCAGCGAGACAGAGCGCGCAGGCGTCAGCAGCGAACAGGTGGTCAGGATGCGCGATACGTGCGCGTGGACGGCGTCGCGAGCGTAGCCGAGCGCGGCAGTGGCTCAGACCCGCGCGGCACCGCGCTCTAGCAAGCCGACCGGGTGGTGACCGCGCCCAGCGCCCAGCCCGGTGATGTGCACGACTTTTAAAGCAACTAGAATTTGCGTACGCTATGTCCCAAACTCTATACTAATTGCTCGATGCACAAGACGGTTCATCAAACTACCGATCGCAGTCATTACATCGCACTACTTCTTAAGCCAATCGTTCCACAGAGTTTGCCAAACATGGTATCGTCGGCCGTTTCCGAAACATATGAAAACGACGTTGAAACAACCGATCCCGCATCGGAATCCAAACCCAGCCTACTCGAGGCGCTAGCCAGATAACCTTGTCCGACCACCTAGTTTAATCGCCGTTAGCTGCACGTTCTTTTAGCCCTTTTTGATCCCAGAACACTGCGATTACACAGTAATACATGAAACTTATCCACGGACTCATGTTTCGTACGAACGTTACAAGTGCCGAACATCGATTTACACCTCATGTCAAACACATATGCACAAAAATCTAGATGCTTACGAAACGTTTCAGCAAAACATTACAATGTAACACCAGGGTGTTACAAGTTTCCTAACTCTCAAGGATATGATAGGCAATACGGGTTTGTTGTTTTCTTTTTGTTTATGAAAAGCATTACTAATAGTTCATCCTTACAGTCAAGTTTTATTAGCAGTCATGATTATTTCATTAGCTAACCATTCTAGGTAAGCACATGTTCTACTTTCAAGCAAGGGTTGAGCAATGAGAACCATTTCACAATCTTTCATCTTTCAGATCTTACTACGGTGCTAGACCATAGCCAAGTCGTACCGTCTCACAAAAATGGTGATTCACAAACCAATGTATACTAGCTAGGTACCCTGAAACACATGCCCCATTTGTACCCTAGGCACAACAAAGACCAACCAATTCCACTCCTATCACGGGGTCCAGGTCCCCATCCAAACTTGGACTCCAAGCCCCCACACTTGAGACCTGGTCTCACTATGGTGCTTAGACCTCCACCTTTCTCCGCCTCCAATCAGTCGATCCTTAAAGAGCCGGAACCCACGATAAGAGCGTAATGAGCCTTCCCGCTCTCATAAGCAAGTATGTGCTCAGGATAATAAGTTTATGACCTGACTACCATCCACAGCAACGGATGGTCCTTAATCGACATGAAAAGGGAAAATAGTGTAACCAAGCTAAGCCTTGTTGGTCGTAGGACACAACCTGTTATACCCACCAATACCCATACCATATCCATGTCCTGCCTCCAATTTTCCTTTAATCATTTTATTATGAGAGTAAATATAATAATCACTTATTGTGAGTAACGGTAGGTTACTCACGCTACCGAAAACCTAAGCATAACAACTACTCGAACCTGTACTAGTAGGACTCATAGGACAGTTATATCTATGCAAGTGGTTTTCATAAAATCCTGTAACGTAAATGCACATCACATATATATATATAGTGATTATCAAAAATAAGGGTTATGCACCGGGGCTTGCCTTGGGTAGGCGCGGTATCAGCTGAGTCAGTCAGTGGCGGCTCTAGGACCTCTTCCTGCAAGAGAAACTCCTCCTCATACTCCTCGATGATCTCCTCGAACTCATGATCGCCGGAGGTCACGATCTCCGCCAACTCGTTCTCTACATGCATGCGATGATGACGCAACACTTAGCATTTACGCAAAAGCAACTCTTAAACCAAGAATACGCATATAAGCTACTAAGGTAGCTCTAATGACTAAGATACTAAGCTAACTATCATTTTTACCAAGCAAAGTGTTGGGTTCAACTAACAAACACCTAGCTTTACAAATGAATGACATATCTTTATTTCTACTAATGATTTAATGTATATTTGAAACAAAGAGCATTTAACTATCCTAATGTTTAGTCTATTCTAAAGCTACAAAAATTATACATTAAGTTATTATTAGAAATAAAGATATATCCTTCATTTGTAAAGCTAGGTGTTTGTTAGTTGAACCCAACACTTTGCTTGGTAAAGATGATAGTTAGGTTACTACCTTAGCCATTAGAGCTAGCTTAGTAGCTTAGTATGCGTATTTTTAGTTTAAGAGTTGCTGTTGCCTAAATACTAAGTGTTGCATCATCATCGCATTCATGTAGAGAATGAGTTGGTGGAGATCATGACCACCAGCGATCATGAGTTCAAGGAGATCATCGAGGAGTATGAGGAGGAGATTCTCGTGCAGGAGGAGGTCCTAGAGCTGCCGCTGACTGACTCAATTGACACCGCGCCTGCCCAAGGCAAGCCCCGGTGCATAACCCTTATTTTTGATAATTAATCACTGAATATATATATATGTGATGTGCATTTTATGTTACAAGAATGTTATAGAAACCACATGCATAGATATATCTGTCCAATGAGTCTTACTAGTGCAGGTTCGAGTAGCTGCTATGCTGAGGTTTTGGTAGCGTGAGTAACCTGCCGTTACTCACAATAGGTGATTATTATAATTACTCTCATGATAAAAATGATGAAAGGAAAATGAAGACCGGGCAAGGATATGGTAGGGGTATTGGTGGGTGTAACAAGTTGTGTCCCACGGCCACGGAGCCTAGCTTGGTTACACTGTTTTCCCTGTTTGTGTCGATTGAGAACCGTCCGTTGTTGTGGATGGTAGTCAGGTCACAGACTTATTATTCTGAGCACATACTTGCTTATGGAAGCGGGAAGGCTAATTACACTCTTGTCGTGGGTTCTGGCTCTTTTTCGGACCGACTGATTGGAGGCGGGGAAAGGTGGAGGTCTAAGCACCATAGTGAGATCGGGTCTCAAGTATGGGGGCTTGGAATCCATGTGTTGGACAGGGACCTAGACCCCGTGACAGGAGTGGAATGGGTTGGTCTTGTTAGTGCTAGGGGTACAAATGGGGCATGTGTTTTGGGATACCTAGCTAGGATACATTGGTTCGTGAATCGCCGTTTCTATGAGATGGTACGACTTGGCTATGGTCTAGCACCGTAGTAAGAACTAGAAGATGAAAGATGGTAAAATAGTTCTGATTGTTCAACCCTTGCTTGAAAGCAGAACAGGTGCTTACCTAGAATGGTTAGCTAATGAAGTAATCATGACTACTAATAAAACTTGACTGTAAGGATGAACTATTCGTAATGCTTTTCGCAAACAAAAAGAAAACAACAGACCCATATTGCCTATCATATCCTTGAGAGTCGGGAAACTATTCACACTAGTCGGGTAAGTCTTGCTAGTACATTGTATACTCAGGGTTTATTTTATCCTTGTTGCAGGTGTAGCTTGAGGAGTAGCTCTTGTGTGGAGGATTCTTCTGGTGGGCACAGACGGATCTCTGTATCGTTTCCACTAGATGTTTATTTTCATTACATTGTTTAATTATCGCACTCTGAACTCTGGTATTGTAATAAATAATTTACAAGAACTCTAGTTGTATGAAATGGACTAAGTATTGTAAGCTCATACTCATTATTGATTTCTAGATGTAAAGCGTGTTATTTCGGGCGCTTCTGCCACAATATCTGCAGGACCTAATTTTCCTGTCTAATTTCTTTTGTTTATTTACAATTTTCTAACCTCACAACCTTTTTGATCCCCACAGCTAGTCCAGAACATCCAAGCCTCATCTACAATACTAAACTCCATGACAACTTGAGGTAAAAGACTAGGAAGCAAGCCCTCCCTACAAGAAAACAAATAACAATGACATGATATTAGATGGCAAATTGAACAACTAAAATATATACCCTAATCAGATGAATCAAAAAAACAACCACGACATTACACACCGATTTTCTTCCATCTTAAATATGCAGATTTTAATTTGATGCAAGCAAGTTGATGTTTCCTTCAAGCTTCCATCTCAGCTCTCCTTCAATCTATTAATTCCAGCACAATCGAATAAGGGAGGACAAAAACAATCAAATTAGAACAACACTAGTTTAAGTACACCGCAATAGATGACATGATGCAGAGATTGTGGGGGTATAACCCCAGGTACCCACGGCAAGGGATATGGGCCGCACCATCAGGGATGGTTAAGCCCACGACATCAAGACTTACGGCGCACGGCACTACTCAGCGTACACCGCAAGACATCTAGAAGATCTAATCGGATACTATAGATATGATAATCCAAATAGAATACCTACTATATAGCTGACTAGGAAACTTTCTTTGTAACCCTACCCCTCTAGAGTATATAAGGAGGGGCAGAGGTCCCCTAGTCAGCAAGAGGCAATCAAGACCTTGGGCTTAACTTAGAGTTACATCATATCATAATATACAATCCACCAAAGACACATGACGCATGGTATTACGTCAAGCTAACGGTCTGAACCTACCTAAATCGTTGTCTCTATGTATTGTGTCACCATCTAGTTCGTATCTCGTGCACCTCCACGATTCATCTACTACTATGGGCATACCTCTCGGTAGACTGCCGATCATATTTCGTCGACAGTGGTACGCCAAATAGAGGGTGTACGTGCTGATCCTCCGGTGAACCAGATGGGAATTTCTTCACCAACGGCGTCGGCGGCAACTTGGCATCTTGCGGTATTCCTGCCGGCCTACGACGCGACTCTAAGTCCCAGGGCAATCTGCGGTAGCTCATGACGAGGTGCTGAGTCAAGCGGCGCCCTTCTCTCGACGTTCAACGGCGTGCCTCCATGCCCTGTACAACATCGACCAATCAGGATCGACAGCCACGCACGGCGCTCATGTTCATGCATCAACCTAGATGCGTTTGAGTGTTTTTTTATCTTGAAGCCGACGCCTGATCCAGATTGGCCCGATCTGTACGGCATGTGTTGCCGGCTCCCAGGCCTCGGTGGAAGCGTCAAGCAGCGTCCACGTAGGAACCGTCACACAACCTCAAGCAACAAAGGAGGATGTACAGTGCTATGCATTAATTGGCTTGTATATACGGGAGTATATACCCATTCAGCATGCATGCATGTAGGTCACAAGCCGAACTCGCATCTACGTGCTCCTGGAGCATCAGTCACGTCGGACTACCACAACGGATTGTCGAATAAGCTAAGTCAATTCTTTAATCTTCAATCTAATATCCTATGATATAATGTCTCTAGATTTCTACATATGCACATGATTATTTTGGCAGGAATCCAACTGTTCTCGTTGTCTTTCTGCGTCGTCTCGCACTGGTGGCACGGATCTCGTCGGCAAGCCTCTGGCTAAGCGAGCCGCTAAGGGAGCCACCCGAGCCACCAAGCGAGCCGCTAAACGAGCCGTCCAAGCCACCAAGCGAGCCGCTAAGCGAGCCATCCAAACCATCAAGCGAGTCGTGCCGCGTCGCAATGATGATCATCGCGAACAAAGACGCTATGACAACCGCGACCACCGCCATAACGACAGGCCAGAGAGCTCGAGGGCCAGGCAATTTTGTCGACGCCGACCAGATAACGTCATATGCCGCCAATCAGATGCTCTAACTAAAGCTAAGTCACCCTTCATATATGTGCATTTAATAAAGTTTTCGTCGTGACGTTTTTCCACGCTGTTCTTTCTATGTTTATTCTCCAAACGACTTTTCTCCATGTATACAATCATAAAGAGGACTTACATTTTTGCCTCAATGGCTTCCCGAACAACCACATTTACGCTTGTGTTTTCCAGAAATAGCCCTGTCTCCAGCTTCTCCCTACACGTGCACGAGCGTCAGCCCTCTGCGTCATGGTTGGTCGGCAGCGGCTTCTCTGTGACGCTTGTCTTCCTAGACGTACACGAGCTCCAGCGCTCTACGTTACGGTTTACGGGCTAGCCAGGGCTGGGAGCTCAGCCACAAACTAACTGCTTGGGGCGGTTTATATGAAATATAAACACATCTCTATGTTTAATATCTCCATATTTAAGATGTTCCATTCGTTCTCCATAATTCAATATTTTTAAGATATTCTCTACCGACTCACCGACCAGCCACGTTCTCACTTGTGTTACCTAGAAGCGGCCCTGTTCTCGATCTCAGAACTACATGTGCACGAGGGCCAGCCCTCTGCGTTACGGGTGGTCGGCAACGGCTCCTCGGTGACGCTTGTACTCCTACGCGAAAATGGGTGTCCGTCACTCTACGCTATGGAGTATGGGCTAGTCGGAGCTGGTGACGCAATACAGGACCAACTGGAAGGAAATTACTCATATTTAAAATATGAACAAACTCCAAGCAAACACAATGTTTACCTACAATGGAGTTCATACATTTTATTTGTACATCATGTACTACCCGTTCAACATATCTGTTTTACAGGGCCACGGTTCGATCAATGAGGTTATTTTTCACGGTCAGAGACTGGATCAGTCGACAAGAAGATCATCATCCAGGTGGTCCCACCACTAGGCAGTCATACTTCATCGCCGACCAGTTGGACTATTCGGCGCTCACTTCTGCTCAGTGTTCTCTTCGTCGCCGACCAGTTGAACTATTCGGCGCTCACTTCTGCTCGGTGTTCTCTTCTCCGCCGACCAGTTGGACTATTCGGCGCTCACTTCTGCTCGGTGTTCTCTTCATCGCCGACCAATTGGACTACTTGGCGCTCACTTTTGCTCAGCTTTCGCTTCATGGCCGACAAGTTGGTTGGACTGCTCGGCACTCACTTCTACTCAGCACTCACTTTGCCGCCAACCAGTTGGATGGACTGCTCGGTGGTTGCTCCTTCGCCGACCAGCTGGTCGTATTGTTCGTCGCTTGGGCTTCATCATCAGCTACGTTGGGGGCTCGCTAGCTAAGCTGGAGACTCCTCGACGCTCGGTTTCTTCGTGCAAGCGTTGCCAGCTAAGCTGGGGACTCCTTGGCATTTGAATTCTTCATTCAAACGTCGCTAGCTAAGCTAGGCACTCCTCGGCGTTTGGATTCTTCGTGCAAGCATTGCTAGCTAAGTTGGGCACTCCTCGGTGTTTGGATTCTTCGTGCAAGCGTTGCCTGCTAAGCTAGGCACTCCTTAGTGTTCAGATTCTTCGTGCAAGAGTTGCTAGCTAAGCTGGAGACTCCCTTGGTGGTCAGATTTTGCTGCGTCTTATTGGTGTGCTATCAAGTTGCTCCATGTTGTTTGGATCAGGGTGCTGATCTTGGGCAACATGTTTGGAGTCTTGATAAGTACACGGCAGATGACGTTGGCAAGCTTTCACCAAATTTCTTGGACCCTTCTACAAGATGTTTTCTCCATCTTCCAGCAGGCTCGGAGACTATAGTGTGTACACTGCACCTTATGGTGCATGTACTAATTTCTCTTGTTAATGGTTTTCAGCTAAGCTGGGGACTAACTGTGATCGGCTAGCACTTGGAGTCTTCTCTTTTTTTATCCTATCACTACGTGAATTATTCAACTATCACCAGGCTCGTGGACTAAGTGGCTACACTTCACCAGGTGGTGAATGTAGTGCTTTTTTCCTTATTTATCCTTCTTATTGACTAAGTCATGGATGATAATCATCGGACCTCACAACCGAAGTCTAAGTGGCTACACTTTTCCTAAGGGGAAGAATTTTCAAATTTTGACTTGAGCCCCTTACATCCTTCTACCAAGGTCTTACTTGGCTAAGTCAGAGATCTGCTAACCAGTTAAACTGGTTGGCATTCGTTTTCACAGGTCTGCTAACCAGTTAAATTGATTGGCATCCATTTTCTTCGCTATGTGTACCAGTTAAACTGGTCGGATCGCTAGTTAAACTGGTCGACTTCATTTTAAACAGCTCGGACTTGATCAAGACGGCGTTGCCAAATGGATAAAAGACGCTCGGGGACTAGCTGTGGGGGTATAACCCTAGGTACCCACGGCAAGAAACATGGGCCGCACCATCAAGGACGGTCCTGCCCACAACATCAAGACTTACGGCGCACGGCACTGCTTGGCGTACACCGCAAGACATCTAGAAGATCTGATGGGATAATATAGATATTGTAATCCAAATAGAATACCTACTATATAGCTGACTAGAAAACTTTCATTGTAATCCTATCCCTCTAGAGTACATAAGATGGGGCAGGGGTCCCTGAGTCGGCAAGGGCCAATCAAGACCCTGGGCTTAGCTTAGAGTTACATCAAATCATAATATATAATCCACCAAAGACACAGGACATAGGGTATTACGTTAAGCTGATGGTCTGAACCTGCCTAAATCATTGTCTCTACGTCTTGTGTCACCATCTAGTTCGTATTTCGCGCACCTCTATTTATTCATCTACTATCATTGGCATATCCCTCGATAGGCTGCCGGCCATATTTCGTCGACAGATATTTTGGCTTTAGTTTGTCAATGGAGAGCACCAGCAAAAACGTGAGCCCGATGCACAACCTTCTCCGATTACCACCTTCACCTCTCGTGCCAAAAATGCGAGCCCGGCGCCAAAGCAGCTAGGATTCGTGCCAGAAAAAATACCACAGCGGCAGCTCTATATGTGTGTCGTGCTGATGTTGGGCTGGCCCAGCGAGCCAAGTAGGGCAGAGCATATTTCTAGCTCCACCATGGGATATATAGGAATGAGCAGCTAGATGCACAGCGACTGCAGAGAAGTCATTTTGGTCGACTTCAGAGGATCTTGTTCCCCATCCTGGTGCACGCACAGGCGAGGTGAACGCCACCAGATGGTGCCAAAGCTCTGTGCCCGATCGGCGAAGGCAGCCACGAGCGCTCATGTTCAAATGCGTCCGGGAACGACTGAAACCCAAACTTGGTGCGTACATAACCGACGATACAAGCTGCACCAGATCACGACGCTATGAGAAAATTTATAGAGCTATGAGAGTTCTTCAACATTGCTTATAGGAGTTTGGTCTAAAACAGCTGGGTTTGGATGATTAGGGGCTTCAAAAGAGGGTACATGAAACTAGAACTCGGGTTGAGTTAAAACCATGAACTCGGTAAACTTTTGCTGCTTTTGAAGCAAATTTTGAAAACAAAACGAGCTCAAATAGGGTTGGGGTTGATTTTCACGTTAATTTCTTGAAGAGTTGAACAACTTCTATCAAAGGTTTGAAATGAGAAATGAGATGTCATACAAAGTTTTGAAAAACAACAGCCCAAACATTGAACCCTAACACTGTCAATCAGGGACTTGACAAAATTCTGAAAGGGGAAAACAGCAAAGAATTCAAAGTTCGGGCCACTGTTTGACTACCTTGGAGGATGATATGGCTCTAGGTCCGAAACCAAAGTTTGTAGCAAACAACCTAAAGTACAACTTTTATTTAAGGTCAAACATCAGAACTTGATCATAAGTTATAGTTCTAGTTTGGTCAAAACAACATCATTAAAAAGGTTTTAACTCATGTCTCAAACACTTAGAAGCATTTTTATGGCCACTCATGAACATAAACCCTACTTCATTTTTAGTCCTTAGTAGTTCTAGGTTAGTTAGGTGATCCAACATTACTTGATTACACTATCAAACATAAATGCCCAAGAATGCATAGTAATCAAAGCATCCTATATTACCAAACAAATGCATCACCACATGCTTATGCTTATGAAATGAATTAAGGATGCTTATTCCCATGCATAGGGATGAAACTGGACGGAAATAGGAGGAAAAACTCTTGTCCCATTTCCATTTCTATATTTTTAGCAAAAACGGTATCAGGTTCGGAAAAAAACAAAGCTAAAAATGGATGGGGATATACGGAAATAGGAAACAAACAAATATGGATGGAGAGCCAAAAAATTAATTTAGAATAACATGATCAAATATTCTCGAGTATACTTGAACAAGGTCACAAAATAATATACACGTACGAAGTTATCGGTCCAATATTTACTAGCATGCTATTTTTTAACATGTTAACATGCATAATTGGTGATTAGTAGGTTTATGAACATATCAATTTCTAGACATATCTCACATAGATTGAAAATGGGATGAAAAATGGAACAAACACGGGTCAATTCTGGAAAAAAACGGGATCCTACGGAAACGGCCGGAAAAACCCCTCTCTCATTTCCGTAAATACAGAAACGGGATCTCACAAATACGGAAACGAACGGAACAAAGTAGCAAATGGAACGGGTCAAAATGGGATTTTTCTGTCTGTTTTCAACCTTACATGAAATGCAAGTGGGAAGTGCAGCTTATCACCTATTACAAGGCGTCCACAAATCTCATCGAGAGAAGTGCAGAATAGTACAATACAAAGGTTGGAAGAGATTAATGTTTGGAGGTGCAAAATTAAGTAGATTTATTTTTTGATCAATTGGATACCTTAGTCGGCGGTGGACCGTGGACCTTTAGTCAGCCTGTTCGCTGGTTGGTTTCTGGGTTGGTTTGGGATGGCTGGTGCTGGTTTGTTGTGAGAGGAAAACACTGTTAGCTGGCTGGTTTGGGCTGGCTGAAACCAACAAGCGAACAGGCCGAGTATATAGACAGTGTTATTATCCTACTATAAGAAACTCAACTCCAACAAAATCCAACTAAATTGTAGAATTGGACTCAGGGTAAAACCAGCTCCAGCCGATTTACTTAGGACAATCTAGCATGTCTGCCTATACCAGCTGGGACCACCTTCGGTTATGGATAAAATCGGCCTGGACTAGTCTTCTTTTTTCAATCACAAATAGTAGCAAGGTACAGTGCAAGCCAGCCTAGGCTAACAACTCCAATGATATGGCTTTTCTATGAGAATTTCGCATGATTTGTGACATCATGTCCAATCTCGTCACGAAATGTTTGATTGTGTAATTTAGGTGCGATCCATGTATATGGTCGTTATTCTATAGAAATGAGCTTTTCCATAGGAATTTCTCTTTCTACGCGGTCCATGAGCATCTACTCATCTAAGAGTGCAGCTTGAATTTTTAAAGAATCTGAATGGGGCGACCGTATTATAGTATCCACGTATGCGAGAAGTGTGTTTCTTAATAGTTTTATGCACTGGCTCGAGTTCCCCCAAGATCGTTGTTGTTGATATGGACGGAAAGACAAGGACGAAAATACAGAAGCCACATGGTGATGCAATCTCCATCCATAAAGTCCAGGGTCAGTTGTGTTTATGTACTGCTGATATTTACACTATGACTTAGTTTTCAATCTTGATTCTTGAAGACTATGGTAGTAATAGATGGACACTGAAACATATTGTGACCACGCTGGAGATATTTGAACAAAACAATATTGAATTTGGTTATGAGGTTTGTGATGTGGAGTACAGAGTGATTGCAGTTCACCTTGAATGTAATTTGATTTTCCTTAGGGAGGACAGAACACTGCTGGCATATGACATGAACCACAGAAAAGTTCATGTCCTCCCTACATGGGTCATCCGCTGTCCTAGACCTACCTTGAGTCTATGTATCAATGGACCTCACTATCTTATGTTCCCTTATTCATGTAGTCATTAGCAGAGCAATAAAGGTGCATTTGTTGTATTTTGTTTGTTCAAGTAGGTGGTTGTTTTGATTCTATATATAGGCCAACTAAAGGAATGGTATGTTTAATATCATTAATTTTGCTGCTTTGTGTAGGTTGAGTCTGAGTGCTTTTGAACAATTTTCCAGCATTGGCTAAGGGAGGAAGAAGAGGGGTTCCATGGCGCATTTGCTACCAATCCAAAGTTCTTGTCTTCCCTGCCTAGGTCGTCTGCTATCCTAGAAGTACCTGAAGTATTTATTTGAATGGACCTCACTATCTACCTTATGTTTCCTTGTTCATGGAGTCATTAGCAGAGCAGTGATGGTGCATATGCTGTATTTTGTTGTTAGGACATGTCTTTGTTCAGGTAGGGAGTTGTTTTGAGTCTATATATAGTCTAATTTTGTTTAGAGCAGTAAAGTTTTGCATTGTGCAGGTTTTGGAGTGTTAGTGCTTTTGAACGATTTTTCTGCAATGGCTATGGGAGGAAGAAGAGCGGTTCCATGCTGCATTGGCTGCCAAGCTGATCAAGGAGTACCAATCTGAAGGAGCGAAGCACATCTACCTCATTTTAGTTATGTAATTCTATAGGGAGCAGAACCTTTATTATGCTATCTATGTACCACTTGTGTTAATTCATCAGTTGACACAGCTGTTATGTTAGTGCTGAGTATTGTTATTATAACAAGTACTCTTAGTTGTGGACATGATGAATGATGTGTAATGATTAAATCTGTGTGTTCAGTAAGTTATTAAGGCCCGGTTGAATTAGTAAATACATTATGAAAACCGAATGTCATCACCGCCACTATCCGTCTGATGCGGCAGGGGTCAATAGTGTATCACCGCCGAATCGTTTAGTAACCCGACACCGACTAAAGGATCATCTCGGGCGGATCGTACTACAACGTGACGGTGACCATGCCCTATCACTAGACGGTTCATACATTGAAGCGACGGTGATGTTCGCCTCGACATAGGTAGGTCACGCTCTAATGTGACGGAATAAGGATCAGATCACGGATGGATTATAAGCCATGTGGTGGTGTTAGTGCATACCCACACAGGCGGGTCATGCTCTAATGCGACGGAAGTAAGGACCTTAGCACACATGGATCATAAGCCCATGCGGCGGTGTTAGTGTACACCGTAGATGGTCTCAGATAGTGATTGTTAGGGTTATGATCATCACTACCGACAGCTTACTGCTGAGGCTGAAATTGGATTGCAATGAGGGTTACGTCGTGGCTGTGAAAGGTCCAAGCATAGTAGTGTGGTGACCCACCATCCAAATTTGGCCTGATGAGATAGATGTATGACTCCACCCACTATGGGATGGGATCCACGACGGCGGTCTTGACTTTAGGGGACATCTAAGCCAACGAAGGCCATGACCCCAGAGCTCGGGATCGTGGCCACCGGCTCCACAAGCAGCAAGATGATCAATGACTTGGGGGCGGCTATGAACTCTTGTACGATGCATGCGAGAGATTAGGTGGCGATGACGAAGGCCATGGCGAAGAGCACGTCGCGCAGGATGACTGGCGAACCACCATTGTGCCAATAGTGTCACCATGACTAGCACAGTATTACCACACCACACCATGTCGTGACGTGGGCATAAGACCATGATGACAACCAAGCTCGGATGTGTGCTACACCAAGACAAAATGGTGTTACTTGCAAGCCATGTTAGCTAGGTTCCCTTCCTTAGGCTCATGACCCCTCGGTCAGGAGAACCTCCTTCTTTGTATGTGACCTAGCCCCAAATTCTATATAAAGGTAGCTAGGGCACCCTACCACAGACATCATACTCCCAAAGCTCAAATTTCGGGCAGTCCATCTCCTAGCTCTAGCTCTCCTACCTCTTCCACCATTCTTGCACCCCCCCTCATTGTAAGAACTTAAGAGCATTCAAGCGAGGAACAAGCACTCGATCATCTCTAAGACTAGACATAGGGCTCCGGCCTGAACCAGTATAACTCCTTGTGTCTTTTGGATGCTACCATCATCTTCCTAGAGCAACGCGACATTCGTATAAATTCATTATTCGATCTACAAAACACCGACAATTGACACGCCAGGTAGGGGAGAGTCATGCACTCTCGTTGTTGGGAAGGACACGATGGCTCCTTGCACCGACATCGAACTTGCTCTTAGCATGGCCCCCGATGGCCGCATCCGCTTCGGAAGCCTTGAGTTCGCTGACGTCGATGGGCTAGCACCCATTAAGGGTCTTCTCCCCGGTCAAGCTCTGCGCTTTAGGGATCTAGACTTCATAGCCGACCACCTAGGTCAGTTACGCCTCTGCGAAGGGAATGCGGCCCTGCCACACATCCCAACACTTGATCATGGACTAGATCGTGCTGGTCCCATGATCGTCAACTCTGACACGCTAGCGTGCATAATCGACACTTATCTCGGGACGAAACCCCAAGTCAGAGCTAAGTTGGTCGTCTTCTATGTGCTAGCGAACGCTTTCACCCAGCTTTTTGGGAGTGGGCCCATACCACCAGAGACCGAATTCTAGGACCCCTGCACCGCATTACCCTCCAAAATGAGGGACACGATCATACTCATCGAGCGACAGCTAGCTAGGTGCAATGGTCATATGATGATGCCAGGCCCTTTTAGGTTTGTGGGTATGATGGAGTGGGATCTTGAATCCATCTATGACCTCCTATCAATGACCCCAGGCAACACAGACTCAGAGTCCGATTCGGAGGGGGGCTATCATTCGCTAAGAGAATGCAACATGTTGCACATCTCGGAGGATGGGGCAGCGACGACAGGAGGCACAGAGGACGATGCCTATCTGATTCCACACACCCTAGGGGAATAGGCGGAGTACGACTAGGAGCACCTAGAATGAACTAGGGCCCATGAAGTCGAGCAGGCCAACAGATGCCGCGACGAAGGATGCCCTTGCCCGCAACACCTCGATGCCGAGGGCACGCAAGCGTGGGCACACTGCATATATGACCAAATTCAATAGGGCAAGAGGGAGATGCCCATCTTCCCTTGAGCCAGCCAGAATGTCATGACAGCCATCTTGCTCATGCAAACGGCCCCTGAACCCTCGACCGACGAAGGAAAGCGTGTTCACAAGGAGCTGCGAGACTTGCTAGAAACCATGGTGGTATAGTAGGCTCAAAGCTATGCGGAGAGGTGGCACCCTGAGGCCAGCCTCTTGCACATCTCCTCCACGCGTGGCACCCCCAAGGGATACCATGCACTGAGCATGCTCTGGCATGGCGATGACATGGTGTCGCACAAGTGAGAACCCTCCCCAACACGCAGCCGCTATGTCGGATGTCGCAGAACCAACCAATTTATAAGAGCACAAGTACAATGGTAGCCCGCAAGCGGTCGCACTGTTATACTTGAGCCCATATAAACCCAGTAGTCAGTCGAGTACCACGATGGGTCTCGATAAATGATCCACAACAACCAAGATCGTACATGATTCAACATACATATCACATATTACATAAAGTTCGTAGATACATTTCCATCATTAGAGTATGAAACAAAGTTATTACAAACCAAGATTGATAAATAATAGCGGAAGCAAATTAAGTTTGAAAGTAGCATTTGCCAACATAGTTTAATACAGTGCCAACATAATGATCACAGTCCACAAAAGCATGTAGAGGGATTAGTAAAGAAGCCTGCCCAAGGCTTACTCCTCATCCACAGCGGGATAGAAGTAACTCTTGCAATAACCATGATATACTGTGCCATCTGCAACAATGGGAAATAAAACCCTAAGTACGAGAAGGTACTTAGCTAGACTTACCCATCATAAACCAGAAATAAATTAACTCCAAGGATTATGCAAGGCTGTATAAGTGGTTGTAGCTTGACAACATTTTGCATAAAAAGCGATTAACTTAGTTATACAATTATGATTCCGTTATCAAGTTAATTATGACTATCCATCTCTAAATTAGCAACTATCCTATTGTTGATGCAAAAGTGGATCTGCAAACACAAAGGGCTAATACCCGAATCGATATCCAAGGCGTGCCAGTCGATTTGACCTGTTAATCGACAAGGATGAAGATACGAGCACTTTGGTCCTGACAACAGCGATACGCCTGGAAGTCACGGCCAAGAGGTACTCACGCGGAACTCGAGGATCGCCGAAGGTCGTACTGAAACGATGCAGCTCGCCGAATCAATGAGAACTCGTAAAAAGAGAAAATAATGCAAATTGACGAAGTCGCCGAAAAGTAAGTAGATGCAAATAGGAGTAAAAAAATTGGTTTTGATATTGATTGATATATCTATTACATTGCCCCTTACTCCATATTTATACCCTGATCTAAAGAGACACAACCAAACACAACTAGGACACCAATCCCATATTTAAGGAAACACGTGACTCTTACATGAATCATATTCTAACAAATATAGAAAAGGAAATCAACTCCTATCTATTTCCCTGTCCGCCTCAATTACGATGGAAATCTCACCGTCCTCCTTTCCATCGGCATACTCCCTGTTTCATCGGCAGTAGTCTTCAAGTCTTCCTTCATCGGCATACTCCCCATTTCATCGGCAGTAGTCTTCAAGCCTCCCTTCATCGGCATCGACAATAACACCCCCAACCTCATTGGCAACGCCCGAGTCCAAATCAACCTTTCCATCGACCATCCCCAGCTATCGGCAACCATCTTTACAAGCTGGCTTTCATCGGCTATCAGAGTATTCGGTAACTTTCCCCTTGCCGATTAGTCTACTCCGATTATTTTGACACGTGCAAAAAACGGTGTCAACACATGCCCCCCCAATTTCGGAGTATAAAACCATTAATGCTCCGAAATTTACTCCAGATAACGCTTGCCTTCGCCTGATTACCGTAACTCATTCTCCAAGCCAAAACTTGATCTGTTATCAAATCCAATCAAATCTAATCCCGATTCACGCACTTCAGTAAATATCGCACAATCGCCAACCACTCTTGCCTTGATTATGGTTAAGATACCGAAATAATAACCTATCGGCAAGATCTTAACATGATAATGCTGTCATTTTCAGAATTAAAATATCCTGTGCCGATATCTCTTCCAAGTTATGATTACTTGCCATCAACCCATCTGTACAATCCCCTGATTATCGTGCGAACAGTTACTATATCCACCTGAACCACTTCGACCTACATGTGCGCGGTATAGAGATAAGTCCAAAATACCCCTACTCCAAGCGACTTATAAATAGATTCCTCCGGAACCCTCGCCTTCTACCCTCAAACTCCAATCTTTGACATTTCCTCTTTCTGGCGGCGACTCCGACGAACAACTGCGCGACCTCAACCAACAAGAACTCTTCTCCAGCGTTACCTCAAGTCTCCGGCTCGTGCCCCCACCTTCCTCAAGATAATGGCAATCAACTTCGACGTCCCCGCGGTTCGCTTCACTTCCATTACCTTTTACTTTGATTCCCCTAGTTTTTGCAAACCTATACAGTTGGTGATTTTTTTCCCTTTCTTTTGTTCTCCGGATCATTTAAACTTAGGAACTGCGCAACAAATTAGTTATTCCAACCGATCAGCCGCATGTCCAATGCCTAGGACCAATGGGCAACCCAGATCCAACCGATCTGATCAATGCAGAGGTTAACAGAATCCCCTTTAGAGCCCAAAATTTCTCTCTGAATTTATGGAAAGATACATTCCGATCTTAGCCCAAAACCACCAAAGGGTGGAAAGATTGGTACTTGAGGGTTAATAGATCGATGCAAGTATACTGGGCAGAACGGAAGTTGGACCAATGCATTAGGCTATCTATTGCCGATATGCAGAAGAATGAATCAATGATGATTGCAGCTGCTTACTTCTGGTCAGACACAACAAACACTTTTATGTTTGGACATGGCCCAGCTACTCCCACACTTGCCGATGTCCACATGCTCACTGGCTTGGATATTTCAACTGCCGATGAAGGCTCCATTTATGGTAGAAAATCTGAATATAGGGTGAATACCCGCAACATCGGCGGTTGGACGGGATACATTCAAGAATATCAGAAGACTGGGACACTTAACCAGAGGGAACATGCCACATTCTTGAATATGTGGTTAGAAAAATTTATCTTCTGTGGCCGATCAGTAGGACCAACCAACGCCTTCCTCCCCGCAGCTGAACTTTTGGCTAATGGTGTAAGGTTTCCTCTTGGCCGATACCTTCTGAGCTCCACTTATCACCTTCTTTATCAAGTGTCTCAAAAACTTCTGCTTGGCGAACCCATCGGCAACCTAGGTGGCCCATGGTGGTTTATCAACATGTGGCTGAATGCCCATATGCACAAACGTTTGCAATGGGACTTTTTTGCCCAACAATTCCCACGAGAAATTGCTGAAGACCATGTGCTTGGGGATGATGAATCGGCAACACGCTCACCCCTCAATTTTGGTGAAGCCATAATTGTCCTTCCTGGAACAGAGGCCAATGAAGACCAGATCGGCAGATTCTTCCAAAACTTCTACAATGGTCTTTCTCGTGATCATAGGGCCTGGGTACCTTATATTGACGAGGAAAACAGATTTCCCCTTCTTTTCAACTTTGCCGATGACACCCTGAATCAGGATAAGGAACTCATGATGGCCATCATTACTCCCAGGGCAATTCCAGTAAATACATTTGGTAGTGGGAAAAACACCAATACTTCGTATGAATTTTACAACCCATCGGCAGTATCCCGTCAATTGGCTTTTGGGCAACTGCCAATCAAACTTTGCTTTGCCGATGTGATCAAACCCAGGGAAACAATCACCTGTGGAACAGATTGGAACAAGGTAGTACAACTCTCCCCTGATGCCGATACCATAGATGTTGATATATCCACCTGGACGCCAGTATCCTTCATCACCGAGTCATACAAGCAATGGTGGCGAGAGTGGAAGGAACAACTGTTTGCAACTTCTGCTCACACATATCGGCACATGATTGACCCTGAATATGCCATCCCTAACGACACAGTAAGTTTCTTTTAACTCCTTTTTGCTTTTCCCTACATATATCAGTAACTGACTCTCTTATGACAGGTTAACAACTCTGCACCATCGGTGAGCAAAAGTGGGAAACCCTTCGATCTTCAGCCTGTTTCCCCGATATCACCGATCGGCTACAACGCCCCCACCTTAACTGCTTTGACCCACCAGAAGATCCATACCAAGACCATCACCTCTAAGTCCAAATTGGCTACAGCTAGGGCCACTCCATCGGCTGCCGCTACAACCTTGGTCAAGGCATTCAAGGTAACAACCTTGTTTATTTCTACTTATACCGATTACAAACTATATTAATATTAATCATCAGGGGGTAAGAGCTGCTACCGGATCGTCATCGGCAATTCCGATATCAAGCACCACTTCTTTTGACAAACCTTCAGAGGTATCCTCTTGACTTCTCATTTTATCCGTTAAATATCATACCTTACACTTGTTTTGCAGCAACAATTGGGTACATCGGCAAGCGTACCAGACGTCCAAGCTTCTCAACCAACAAGTGCTGATGCCCCCCAGCCAATCGTTGCCGATGCCCAAGCAAAGCGCAAAACTTTAACAGATGCCGAGGCACAGCCAAAACGACAAAAGTCCATGCCGATCCCTACATCTGCCCCAATGCCATCGGTCATCATACCTCAAGAGCCAACCACTGATGAAGTCACAGAGGACATCCCATCGGCAAGCTCAGCCGACCCCTCACACGGCACACTCCAGGTTGTTTCTTCCAGTCAAGCACAGGAAATTGCCTTGAAATAGGTAAACCGATTAACCTAGCTGATTTACAATATTCATACTTATCCTTAACCGACCTCCTTTTCTTTTCCTCAGGAACAAGACTCCCCAAATAGCCTATTCTCCTTTGCTATTGACGTCTCTGACGATGATGGAGAGGAAACAAGTTCTTCCCTAGCACTGGGAACAATATCGGCAGAAACTAAGTCCAAGTTGGAAACTCTCCTGACCTTGCTACAGCAGGATACCGCCCAACTGGTGGATGACTCAGACCCCGCAAAGGCAATTTTCAAAACAATCCGTGGCCAGGTCCCTGCCGATGTTGAAGAAGTACTCTTCCCAGCAGCCCATTTAGAAAGCCGCCAACTACAATATCAACGGGCTGCTCAACGTATCGCCGATAGAGCAGCTCAGGCTCAACTCAAGGAAGAGATGCTACAACTGAAACAAATTGCCGATGAGAAGCACAAGGGCATCGGCAACTTGCAGACTTCGGGTGCTGAACTTAAGCAGAAAATCTTGGATTTATCGGCAAGGAAGACGGCTCTATTGGCTGAATTGAAAGAAGTCGATGCAGCCCTAACTCATGCTCAACAAGAAGAAAGCCAGCTACCCAATGCTATCAAAGCCCTTTAGCAAGAAAGAGATATCCAGGCTCGCAAAGCTTTGGCCACAAAGAAAAAACTCAAGCCCATGGAGGGTGCTGCCGATGACGACATTAAAGAAATGGAGGAAGCCAACCAGATTCGCCTGCGTGCGATATTAGCTATCCAATCCTTGTTGAACTTGTAATCTTGTTTATTGTATTGGCACTTTATGAGACATTGACATCCTTGCATAATTCTAGCCGATAAGACTGTTATCGGCACTTATACTTTTATGCATCTATCCAGATACTAGGGTAATATTTCTTTAAATATTTTCCATTTAATGCTCTGGGAAACACAACCCCTTCGAGGGTTTCTAGAATATATGCGTTACCAGGAACAGACTGATTTATCCGATACGGACCTTCCCAATTAGGAGACCACTTTCCAAACTTTGAACTTTTAGTCCCAATCGGTAAAATCAATTTCCAGACCAGATCCCCATCGGCAAACTCCTTTACCTTCACCTTCTTGTCATACCATCTGGCTACTCTTTTCTTGTTTTCTTCGATGCTAACTAAAGCCCTTAACCGATGACCCATCACATCTTCCAACTCATCCTTCATAAGAATATCATAATCATCGGCTGTCAGCTGATCTTGAGAACGTATTCGCCTAGATCCAGTTTTAATTTCCCAAGGCAATACTGCGTCGTGTCCATATACTAACTGATAAGGCATCACTTTGGTTGCACCATGATATGACATCCGAAATGACCACAAGGCCTCATTTAATACTGTATGCCACCTCTTAGGATTTTCTTCAATTTTGCGCTTAATGAGTTTGATAACCCCTTTGTTAGAAGCCTCAGCCTGACCATTAGCTTGAGCATAATATGGAGAAGAATTTAAAATTTTAATTCCCATTCCTACAGCAAACTCATCAAATTCTCCTGATGTAAACATAGTACCCTGATCGGTAGTGATAGTCTGAGGAATACCAAATCGGTAAACAATATGCTCTTTCACAAAATCAATCATATTAGCCGATGTCACCTTTTTTAAAGGAATTGCTTCAACCCATTTTGTGAAATAATCGGTAGCAACCAGAATAAATTTATGTCCTTTGCTCGATGGCGGATAAATCTGACCAATGAGATCGATAGCCCATCCCCGGAACGGCCAAGGTTTGATTATAGGGTTCATAGCCGATGCAGGCGCTCTTTGAATATTACCAAACTTTTGACACCCCTGACATCCTTTAAAATATTTAAAACAATCTTCAAGAATAGTCGGCCAATAGTATCCATTCCTTCTAATCATCCACTTCATCTTGAAAGCCGATTGATGCGCCCCACACACTCCTTCATGAATTTCACCCATCAAGCTTTTCGATTCATCACTTCTAACACATCTAAGTAAAACTTCATCTATAGTTCGATAATATAATTTATCATCGAGGAGCACATACTTGGTAGCTTGGAACCTTATACGTCTCTCAACTTTTCTATATGGATCCTTTAAATAATCGACAATCTCCTTCCTCCAGTCATCGGTATCAACTGCCGATGTTAGCACTTCCTGAATAGGCTGATACCCTGAAGCATGCTGAGCTAGTCGATTAGCTTCCTCATTATGCAATCGAGAGATATGTTCAAGACGAAAATCTCTAAATCCTTTCAACAATTGCAAACATCTTTCATAATGCGAAATCAAAGCTTCACTTCGGCATTCATAAATTCCAGCCAATTGATTTATAACTAGCATAGAATCACCAAAGATTTCAACAGCATCGGCACGTATCTCCTTCAGTAATTCTAACCCTTTTATCAAGGCTTGGTATTCAGCCTGATTGTTCGTCGACGTAGCAACAATCGGCAATGAAAACTCATACTTCCTTCCTTGAGGTGAAATTAACACAATGCCGATACCTGCTCCTTCACCACATGTGGACCCATCGAAGAAAAGTGTCCAGGGAGCAACCTCCAGAGAGTCCACTGTATTACAATGCTGAGTGACAAAATCAGCCATCACTTGCCCTTTAACTGCCTTAGTTGATTCGTAACGTAGTTCAAATTCTAATAATGCTAAAATCCACTTGCCGATTCTACCACTTAATATCGGCATCGACAGCATATACTTGACCACATCGTCTTTGCATATGACCGTACATTTAGCAGATAACAAGTAATGCCTTAATTTGACACAAGAAAAGTATAAACACAGACATAATTTTTCGATGGCCGAATACCTCGTTTCAGCATCCACTAATCTTCTGCTCAAATAATAAATAACACGTTCCTTCCCTTCAAATTCTTGAATAAGAGCTGAACCGATAACTGTATCATCAGTTGACAAATATAACCTGAAAAGCTTCCCGTGTTGAGGTGGAACTAGCACTGGAGGATTTGTTAAATATTTCTTAATTTCATCGAGGGCTAATTGCTGCTCAGCTCTCCATACAAATTCCTGATCGGCTTTCAATTTAAGTAGTGGACTGAAAGCCTTGATTTTACCCGACAGATTAGATATGAATCTTCTAATGAAATTAATCTTACCGATCAAAGATTGCAATTCAGTCTTATTGACAGGAGCAACCACCTTGTTAATCGCATCAATAGACTTCCTACTGATTTCGATGCCCCGCTGATGTACCATAAAACCCAAGAATTGTCCTGCCGATACACCAAATGCACATTTATTAGGATTCATCTTCAATCCATGCTTCCTTGTGCACTCTAGTATCTTTCGCAGATCGGCTAAATGTTTTGTGACATCTCCAGACTTAATCACTACATCATCAATATAGATCTCCACTAGTGTGCCGATGTATTCATGAAAAATAAAGTCCATAGCTCTTTGATAAGTAGCACCGGCATTTTTCAAACCAAACGTCATGACTATCCACTCAAACAACCCCACATGACCTGGGCATCTGAAAGTAGTCTTGGGAATATCTTCTTCAGCCATGAATATTTGATTGTATCCTGCATTACCATCCATGAAGCTGATAATTTGATGTCCGGCTGTAGCATCAATCAACAAATCAGCAATCGGCATTGGATAGCCATCCATTGGTGTGGCTTTGTTGAGATTCCTGAAATCAATACAGACACGAAGTTTTCCATTTTTCTTATAAACAGGAACCACATTAGAGATCCACTCTGCGTATCGACACTGCCGAATAAACTTTGCCTCAATTAATTTAGTTATTTCGGCCTTAATATCAGGAAGTATACTAGGGTTGCATCGGCGCGCTGGCTGCTGATGTGGCCGAAATCCAGATTTGATAGGTAACCGATGTTCAACTACCGATCGGTCTAATCCAGGCATCTCAGTATAATCCCAAGCAAAACAATCTTTATACTCTTTTAACACATCAATTATTTGCTGCTTACACTTGGAATCTAACTTAGCACTAATAAAGGTAGGTCTTGGCCTATCGCCATTACCGACATCTACTTCTACTAAATCATCTGCCGATGTGAACCCTTGACCTAATTTTCCATCATCGGCAAACCTATCCATTAAAACTCTTCTTCAGAACTGACTGCTTGGATCGGTGGAATTTCATAATCAGCAACTCTAAGGAACTCTTTTTCCCAAACTTCTCCTGATATGCATTTAGTTCGCTCATAAGTATCTGATTCTGCCGATGCGATGATATAAGAAGAATCACCAGGGACAACCTCAATCTTATCCCCAATCCACTGTACGAGGCATTGATGCATTGTAGAAGGAACACAACAATTAGCATGAATCCAATCCCTCCCTAGAAGCAGATTATATGCACCCTTGCCGTTAATAACAAAGAACGTCGTCGGCAATGTTTTGCTGCCGATGGTCAATTCAACGCATACTACCCCTTTAGCTGGTGACACATTGCCTTCAAAATCTTTCAGCATCATATCGGTTTTGGTCAAGTCTTGATCTTGTAACACCTCGGGTGTTTAAATACTAAAACAGGACATGTCATCATATGCATTGCAAAGCATTTGGTTATATGGAAAACTTTGATATGCATTCACTAAAACAAGTCTACATTTATGTTATGAGTGTTGCCTTGTATGGTTTGAATTGAGTTAAAAATTTGGTTTGGATTTTGAATTTTCAAGAAAACCTTGATTTTTCAGTATTTAAAGCCTACCCTGAAAAAACTCATTTCAAAATCTAAGCATATTTTGGGGTTGAGCCTAAAAGCAAAAGTGTAGAGCTTGTCAAGTTATACAAAGTTTGTTTTTGGAGTTTTCAAAGTTGTTTAGAAAAATTTGAAGTAATTTGAAAAGGCGAGATTCTTTAAATGTTCCCTTTTCGAATTCAAATTTGCATTTCAAAATGTAGACCGAATTTGGGTATGGTTATAAAAGCAAAGTTGTAGAACTTTAAATTTGGAACAACTTTTATTTTTGGATATTTTTGAGTTGTTACATAAATTTGGGAGTAATTTGGATTTTTAAATCGAATGGCAGTTTGGTAATTCTGATGAACAGTAACCGCGGAAGCCAACTCACCGTCTACGATCTTCCTTCTGCTTCCAGACGCGACTGTGGCCGTCCTTGGCTTTGCGCTGGCATGGGAAAGGCCCCTGCGTGGCTTCTCTTTACTTCCTGGCCGTCCTATAAAGCCTGTGCAGTCGTCGTTCTTCGTTTTCCCTTCTCCTCTGTTTTCTCCCATCGCCATCGCCGCTGCTCTGTCGAGCTTTCACCGTCGATTCAGCGCCGTTGCTGTCCCAACAAAGCCTGTCCTAGCTTCGCCTGATCCTTGTGCACCCAGCCAGCCAGTTTTGGTTACTTGATTTCGCTGGGAACCTCCGTTCGTTGCTCTTCTTCCTCGCGGCCGGCAGCACCGCCGTCGTGAGCGTGTCGCCGTGGCCAGAGCTCTCCGGTGCGTATTTGTCCTTGCTCGGCGTAGCTCCAGCTTTGCCTTGATGCCGTGGTGCTTAATACCTTGTTGCTTGGTAGTTTTGTCCACCGCAGTCGCCGGAGCACCGCCACCGTCGATGTTTTGCTCCGCCGTGGTTGCTCGGATCGTCGACCTGCTTCACCGTTGCTTCTCCAGCCCTGTTCTTTGCTCCATCGAGTTTAGGGTGAGCTACTGGTGCTTCATGTGCACGTCGAACCACTCATCCATTGCTCTTTTGATCTAGCTTTATGCTCCAGTGCGTTCGGGGTGAGCTCCAGGTTCTTTTCCGAGTTGTTTTTGTGAGCTCCAGGTTCTTTTCTGAGTTGTTTTTGTGAGCTCCAGGTTCTTTTCCGAGTAGTTTTTGTGAGCTCCAAGTTCTTTTCCGAGTTGTTTTTGTGAGCTCCAGGTTCTTTTCCGAGTTGTTTTTGTGAGCTCCAGGTTCTTTTTCGAGTAGTTTTTGTGAGCTCCAAGTTCTTTTCCGAGTTGTTTTTGTAAGCTCCAGGTTCTTTTCCGAGTTGTTTTTGTGAGCTCCAGGTTCTTTTCCGAGTAGTTTTTGTGAGCTCCAGGTTCTTTTCCGAGTTGTTTTTGTGAGCTCCAGGTTCTTTTCCGAGTAGTTTTTGTGAGCTCCAAGTTCTTTTCCGAGTAGTTTTTGTGAGCTCCAGGTTCTTTTCCGAGTAGTTTTTGTGAGCTCCAGGTTCTTTTCCGAGTTGTTTTTATGAGCTCCAAGTTCTTTTCCGAGTAGTTTTTGTGAGCACCAGGTTCTTTTCCGAGTAGTTTTTGTGAGCTCCAGGTTCTTTTCCGAGTTGTTTGTGTGAGCTCCAGGTTCTTTTTCCAAGTTGTTTGTGTGAGCTCTAGGTTTTTTTTTCCGAGTTGTTTGTGTGACTCCTGGTTCTTTCCGAGTTGTTTGTGTGAGCGGGTGAGTTCAAAATGGAATTTTTCCTTTTTCAGAAATGATTGAATAGTGCTGTAATTTGTTATTTTTGTGTAGATTTATTTAGAGCTCCAAAAATTATGAAAATTTTTGTGTGACCTCTCTGTGATGTATATTGTTTAGGAAAAATATTAAATGTTACTTTTCAGTCATTTTTGAATGTGATAAAAATTGCTCAATTAATTAATAAATGAGTTTTCATGATTTTTCTAGGCTTAATTAATTATCCAAAAATTATGAAAATTGTTTTGCCACTTAGTTATCATGTGATGAACTTTTACAAAAAAATTTTGAGTTCAATTGAAATAAGTTTTATGAATATGTTTAATTAGTTGTTAATTGGCATCCATCATCGAGCATCATATTTTGTATCTCGCATCATGTTAAACATGGCAATGTTACTACGTGTAGTGAACGAAGGTGAGCACGTGGTAGTTAATCAAGTTGTGGAGGAGGTTAATCCGTCTGTTGAGGTGGGATCGAATACTTGTGTAACGTCGTAGGAGCCGGACTTTTCCATCAACGAAGGCAAGCCCCGGATGCATACAACCCTACCTTGTGTTTTACAAATTAAATTCGCTTTTGCTTTCCGTTACTGCATTAAGTGATTAGGAGTTAAGTGGAAACCTAATTGGTGCATTACCAACCTTGTTTTTCCATATCTACCTTGTTACCAGTTTTAATTCGAAAATGACTAGATATGCTTAGTCATGCTTAGCCAGGTGATTACCTGTCACCTGCAGGTTTTAAATGGATCTTTGGTTACTTATGTTATCATGAAATATGAGCATGTGGAGTAATAAATCTAGATCGGGCGGACTCGGTGTGTGTGAGCCACAAGACATGGAGGTCTTGTGAGCGGGTTCTTTCCGCCTGGGTTGATTAAGGCACGTCCGTTGTTGAACTGTGTGCGGTGAGACTTTGTAGTACTAACCACATACTCTGGTAAGCCTGAACTTGGCGATTCTATTACGAGAATGGCTACTCGCGCACTGGGAGTGGAGAGATGGTGGGAATAGCGTGTACCCACGTGGCATTGGGCTGGATTGGTGGAGTACTGTATTCTCGGGTGGCGCGGACCCGTTCTTGTTTAGAGGATCCGAGGGTAGGTTGATATATGTAGGTCGGGGACCTGCATATGTCGTGTGGTCTGGAATTCCCAGCTGGGTTTTAATCGGTTCGAATCGTCGTTGCTCCTCGGTTATGGAGACTCACTTCTCTGTTCATCATCGTAGTATTAATAACTGGAACTCGAATAAGGCTTGTGAAGGTGTTGGATATGAAGTTTCATGATCTCAACATGGATCATGTCAGCTTTGTATATGTTTTTATGAAGTTTTCTATATGAAGAAGTTTGTTAAAGAGCTTTTACGCAAAAGAACTTTGATTATTGTTAAAGCTATACCTTGAATCCCTGAGCCTGCATTCCTGAGTCTTCTCAATTTTGTTTCAGTTAAGTCTTGTTGAGTACTTTTGTACTCAGGGTTCGTTGACCCCTTGTTGCAGGTGAGCCTCATGAGCAGATCTGTTTTGGATCGTGCTGCATGACTATCGTTCGTTCTGACGATGAGAAGTAAAATGTGTGATCCTTGGGCAGGATGTTTATTTTGTGTGTTATGTATATATTAATTATGCCGCTCCACTACTACTATGGTTTGTAATAATTATCAAACTTAGTTTGTAAGGTTTGAAACAAATGGTTTGTAAACTATGCTATCGTAAGACTTCCGCTGTTTTTACTCTGGTATTGATACTTGAATAAATGTTGTAATACTGCAATGACTCTGTAACGTGATCCTGCTCGGAAATCGTGGATGATTCAGGGTTCCCCGAGGACACCCGACAGTCTTTTTAAGTTAATGGAAACATATGCATAAAATGTCAAAGGTCGTCGGACAGTGACAGGTGCATGTGGGCCCTATAACTTAGGAGGTTCTGCCACAGAATGGTATCGGAGCGATCGTTACAAGGTTTTTGTTGTATTGTTTTACAAAAACTTCAAATTGATTTGGGATGACTAAATTTAACTTGATAATTTGGTTCAAATTACTTCTGACTTATCTTATTTCTTTCTCCCTATTCCGTATTTGATTAAAAAGGTTTTGTGTGGTGGAGCAGTAATATTACTATGCCCTATATAAAAATAAATGTTGTTTATGTGCATTATAAACTTTGATGATTTTGTTCGTAAGAACGATTCATGCATCATTATTAATTCACTCGTTACTTCCTTCACCTCTGAGTCTAGAGTTGAGTAGTGAGTCTGGTTTGAGTAATGTAATCCATCATAGCTGCTCTTTAGACTTTGATCAAGTGGTCTTACTTGGATTAAATTAGCTTCCTACAGTATGGCTCGTACCAAGATGACGCCTCGTAAGTCCACTGGACCCAAAGGAGTTCCTCGTCACCAACTTGCCCCTAAGAATGACGGTGCTAGTAGTAGCAGCTCTAGGCCTGATCCCCAGGCGGAGATACAGAGAATTTCTGCAGAATTAGCACAAGCTACTAGAGATAGGGCTGTGGATGCTATACAGGTAGGAGAATTACAGGATCAATTGTGGCGTCTCACCACCACACACAGGAACTGCGAAAGCATATTAGTTCGTACGGTGGAGGGGCGAAATGAAGCTTGGCAGAGGGAAAATGTAGCTAGAGCTAGAACTCATGAGCTAGAATTCTATGTAGAAGATTTAGAAGAACATAATACCTATCTACATGAGGAAGTTCATAGGCTTAGCAATCTACTAAACCCGAATCATGAGCCTCAAGCTGATGCCATGGACCCCGGTGTCATCCTTGCCGATGATAACGAATCGGAAGAGGAAGAAGAAGAAGATCCTGAAGAATTAGTAATGATCAATGAAAGTGATGATGAAGGCGGTAATAATTCCGGAATGGATACCGAGCCTGAAGTTTGAAGTAATCACAGAAAAGAGTAGAGTTGTATAATAGTTAATTATGGTTAAGCTATGTATCTTGTTTTGGTACTTATAGGGTCTGGTGTTTATAGTAGTAAACCCTATGTAATATGTCTGGAGTAAGCTTTTGTGCAATTCAATAAAGGCTTGTGAATAAAGTTTGGATTGTTATGAGCAGATGCGTCGTACGCGGGGCTCATATGTTCCTGGAACTTCACAAGATGAGGATGGTATTCCAGATCCGCCACCAGTTCCAACAAATCTAGCTGATGCTATAACTGCACTTGTCAATGTGACGGCTGAAAATTCCCGTTTGCTTCATGAGATCGCCCTAAGTAATCAGAATCAGATGCAAGGAAACCATGGTCGTCACCATAACAGACAGGAGGCTACATATGTTGATTTTACAGACACAAGACCACCGGTGTTCACCAAGGCAGATGAACCATTGGAGGCTGATGACTGGCTTCGAACCATGGAGCAGAAATTTGACCTTATTCCATGCACGGAGTATCAGAAACCTACGTTTGCCGCCCAGCAACTTAGAGGAGCAGCAAGTGCTTGGTGGGCAAACTTAGTGGCTATGCAACCAGCTGGCATTCCAATAACTTGGGCTGAGTTCTGTACTGCCTTCAGAGCCCATTATATCCCTGAAGGAGTGATGGCAATGAAGCTAGATGAATTCCTTGCTTTGAAACAAGGAGATCAAACAGTGATGCAGTATGTGGGAAGATTCAATCACCTGTCACAATATGCATCCGAACATGTTAATACTGATGCCAAGAAGAAGAGGTGGTTTATGAGAGGTTTAAATACCAAGCTGCAAACAATGATGACAACTTGCACCAATGTCACTTATCATGAGGCAGTAAATATTGCAATTGCTTCAGAGTCAAAGTATCGGCAGCATAAGGAGCTCAAAAAGAAAAAGAGTGTGCCGTCTGGATCTTTTGGGGGAAATCAGAAGAGGCAGAGGGTGATTTATCATCCAGTACATCATAATCGTCCTCCTTATCGTCCACCGCAGTTCCAAGCTGGGCAACAGTCAAATGTCTGTCCTGCTATAACCTATCCGAATTCACAGTCAACCAATGCTTCTGGTGGCAATGCTCCAACGTCCCAGGGTCACAACTACCCGTGCTACAATTGTGGAAGGACTGGTCATTTCTCCAGGGAATGTCCATATCCTAGGCAGGCTAATCAAAATTATCAGAAGGCCCCTGCCAATCAACAACAGGGTCAGGCACCAAACAAGAACCCCAATCAGAATGCTCAGAAGGGCAAAGATGAGAGGAAGACAGGATGGGTGTTCTATATTCAAGCTGGAGAAATTCCAGAAGGGGAGCCAGTGATGATGGGTATGTTTCCTGTTGCCAATCACCCTGCAGTTATACTTTTTGATTCTGGCGCATCGCATTCATTCATCAATAGAACATTTGTCGTGAAGCATGAAATTTCAATTGGGGCAACAAAGGAAAGTTTCTTTATACAGTCGCCCGGGGGACGTCTATGTACTAAGGAAATGGTATACCAGGTACCCATAAACCTGGGTGGGTATATTTTTCCCACTACCATGATTATCCTTAAGGATCAGGATATAGATGTAATTTTGGGAATGAATTGGATGTATCAGCATAAGGCTGTTATAGATGCTTTGAATAGGACTTTAAGAGTAAGTTTGCCTGATAGTAATTCTCAACTTCTCATCCAACTTCCAACTCTAAGAAGATCAGTGGGCAAGGTTTGGGCAACTGTTGTCAAAGAGATTAGAGATATTCCGGTAGTGTGTGAATTTCCGGATGTGTTTCCAGAAGATCTACCCGGTCTACCACCTGATAGGGATGTCCAGTTTAACATAGAATTGCAACCTGGAACAGCTCCGATTTCTCGGAGGGCTTATAGGATGCCACCTAAGGAATTGGCCGAGTTGAAGACTCAGTTACAAGAATTGATTGAGAAGGGGTTTATCCAACCTAGTTCCTCACCTTGGGGATGTCCGGCAATATTTGTGAAAAAGAAAGATGAGACCCTGAGGTTATGTGTTGACTATCGCCCGTTGAATGAAGTGACTATCAAGAATAAGTATCCCTTACCTCGGATAGATTTGCTTTTTGATCAACTGGCCGGAGCCAAAGTTTTCTCCAAGATAGATTTGAGGTCAGGCTATCACCAAATCAAGATTAAGTCTGAGGATATTCCCAAAACGGCATTTACCACAAGATATGGATTGTATGAATACTTGGTAATGTCTTTTGGTTTGACAAATGCTCCAGCTCATTTCATGTATCTCATGAACTCAGTATTCATGCCTGAGCTAGACAAGTTTGTAGTGGTGTTTATTGATGATATTTTAGTATATTCCAAGAATAAGAAAGAACATGCAGAACATCTCAGAATTGTTCTGACCCGCTTGAGAGAACATCAACTATATGCCAAGTTCAGCAAGTGTGATTTTTGGCTTAAGGAAGTGCAATTTCTTGGACATGTCTTGTCAGCCGAAGGAGTTGCAGTTGATCCTAGCAAAGTGAAGGATGTGCTTGATTGGAAACCGCCAACCACAGTTCATCAAGTTTGGAGTTTTCTTGGATTGGCGGGGTATTACCGTCGGTTTATTCCAAAATTCTCTAAAGTATCAAAGCCCATAACTGAGTTGTTGAAGAATCAAGTCCAGTTTGTCTGGTCATCAGAGTGTGAGGAGGCTTTCCAGACTTTAAAGAGGCTGTTGACTACTGCACCAGTATTAGCCCAACCTGATATCGAGAAGCCATTTGATGTTTATTGTGATGCTTCAGGTATTGGTATTGGATGTGTGTTGATGCAAGAAGGCCGAGTCATTGCCTATGCATCTAGGCAACTTAAGCAACATGAAGAACACTATCCAACTCATGATCTAGAGTTAGCCGCAGTTGTCCATGCTCTGAAGATTTGGCGGCATTACCTGCTTGGTAATACGTGCCATATTTATACAGATCACAAGAGTTTAAAGTATATCTTTACTCAATCGGATTTGAACATGCGACAAAGAAGATGGTTAGAACTGATTAAGGATTATGATTTGGAAGTACATTATCACCCGGGTAAAGCAAATGTGGTTGCAGATGCCCTTAGTCGCAAAAGTTATTGCAATTGTCTAACAGTGAGAACAATGGGTTTGACGCTATGTCAAGAAATGGAGAAGTTGAATGTAGAGGTAATTCAACAAGGTAGTTTGACCAACATAATTGTTGAAGCCACTATTCAAGATCAAGTTATTGTTGCTCAGAAGGAAAACAAGGGTATAGCCCATATCAAGGAAAGAGTCAAGAATGGAAAAGCAGAATGCTTCAGCATAGATGATGAAGATGTGTTATGGTTCAAGGATCGCCTAGTGGTACCAAAAGTTCTTGAGTTGCGGCAGTCAATTCTAGAAGAGGCACATGCTACTAGGTTATCTATCCATCCGGGAAGCAACAAGATGTACCATGACTTAAAGCAAAGATTTTGGTGGACTAAAATGAAAATAGAGATTGCTAGATATATAGCGACGTGTGATACTTGTCAAAAGGTGAAAGCAATACATTTGAGGTCTGCTGGTGAATTACAACCATTACCTATTCCATCTTGGAAATGGGAGGACATAAGTATGGATTTTATTGTTGGTCTACCCAAGACATCGAAGGGATTTGATTCAGTATGGGTTATTGTAGATCGACTAACCAAATCAGCACATTTTCTTCCAGTCCAGAATACATATCCCACTATACGGTATGCCAAGATGTATTTAGAGCGAATTGTGAGTCTCCATGGAGTACCCAAAACTATTGTGTCAGATAGGGGTACACAGTTTGTCTCCAACTTTTGGAAACAATTGCATTCTTTATTGGGTACCAAACTTCTGTATAGTACAGCTTATCATCCACAGACTGATGGACAGACTGAAAGAGTCAATCAAGTACTTGAAGATATGTTAAGGTGTTGTGTCCTTAACTATTCCAATAAGTGGGATGAGTGCTTACCTTTGGCTGAGTTCTCATACAACAATAGTTATCAGGAAAGCATTAGAATGGCTCCATTTGAAGCACTCTATGGTCGTAGATGCAGAACATCGCTGAGTTGGTCTGAGCCTGGAGAAAGAAGATTCTTTGGGGTTGACCTTGTGAAAGAAACAGAAGACAAGGTTAAGCAAATACAGAGTAATCTAAAGATAGCTCAGTCCCGCCAAAAGAGTTATGCTGATAGAAGACGGAGACCATTGGTATTCAATAAAGGAGATTTTGTATATCTGAAAGTATCACCAATGAAGGGAGTTAACCGTTTTGGTGTTAAAGGAAAGTTGGCACCCCGATACATTGGACCATATCAAATTTTGGAGAGGTATGGAAAAGTGGCATATCGCTTGAAATTACCTGAACATCTCGCAGCTGTGCATGATGTGTTCCATGTTTCTCAATTGAAAAAGTGTCTCCGAGTGCCTGAACAGAATGTTGAAGTTGAAGGAGTGGAACTAGAACCGGATTTAACTTATTCCGAATATCCTATCCGAGTGTTAGATCAGAAAGATCGTGTTACTCGAAGACGGACAATCAAGTTCTACAAAATACAATGGAATCAACATTCAGAAGAAGAAGCTACTTGGGAATCCGAAGATTACTTGTTAGAAAAATTTCCAGAGTTTCTTGCGGCAATATAGAATAATGTTAGTGTACTATGTTGTTACCAATCAAGTTGGTAAAGGAACCTCAGCTGTTTTATGAGCAGATTTTGGATATTTTTGGACTGACATATTTCCTTTTCCATTACTTACCCTATGACTTTGAATCTCGGGACGAGATTTCTTTTAGGGGGAAGGATTGTAACACCTCGGGTGTTTAAATACTAAAACAGGACATGTCATCATATGCATTGCAAAGCATTTGGTTATATGGAAAACTTTGATATGCATTCACTAAAACAAGTCTACATTTATGTTATGAGTGTTGCCTTGTATGGTTTGAATTGAGTTAAAAATTTGGTTTGGATTTTGAATTTTCAAGAAAACCTTGATTTTTCAGTATTTAAAGCCTACCCTGAAAAAACTCATTTCAAAATCTAAGCATATTTTGGGGTTGAGCCTAAAAGCAAAAGTGTAGAGCTTGTCAAGTTATACAAAGTTTGTTTTTGGAGTTTTCAAAGTTGTTTAGAAAAATTTGAAGTAATTTGAAAAGGCGAGATTCTTTAAATGTTCCCTTTTCGAATTCAAATTTGCATTTCAAAATGTAGACCGAATTTGGGTATGGTTATAAAAGCAAAGTTGTAGAACTTTAAATTTGGAACAACTTTTATTTTTGGAGATTTTTGAGTTGTTACATAAATTTGGGAGTAATTTGGATTTTTAAATCGAATGGCAGTTTGGTAATTCTGATGAACAGTAACCGCGGAAGCCAACTCACCATCTACGATCTTCCTTCTGCTTCCAGACGCGACTGTGGCTGTCCTTGGCTTTGCGCTGGCATGGGAAAGGCCCCTGCGTGGCTTCTCTTTACTTCCTGGCCGTCCTATAAAGCCTGTGCAGTCGTCGTTCTTCGTTTTCCCTTCTCCTCTGTTTTCTCCCGTCGCCATCGCCGCTGCTCTGTCGAGCTTTCACCGTCGATTCAGCGCCGTTGCTGTCCCAACAAAGCCTGTCCTAGCTTCGCCTGATCCTTGTGCACCCAGCCAGCCAGTTTTGGTTACTTGATTTCGCTGGGAACCTCCGTTCGTTGCTCTTCTTCCTCGCGGCCGGCAGCACCGTCGTCGTGAGCGTGTCGCCGTGGCCAGAGCTCTCCGGTGCGTATTTGTCCTTGCTCGGCGTAGCTCCAGCTTTGCCTTGATGCCGTGGTGCTTAATACCTTGTTGCTTGGTAGTTTTGTCCACCGCAGTCGCCGGAGCACCGCCACCGTCGATGTTTTGCTCCGCCGTGGTTGCTCGGATCGTCGACCTGCTTCACCGTTGCTTCTCCAGCCCTGTTCTTTGCTCCATCGAGTTTAGGGTGAGCTACTGGTGCTTCATGTGCACGTCGAACCACTCATCCATTGCTCTTTTGATCTAGCTTTATGCTCCAGTGCGTTCGGGGTGAGCTCCAGGTTCTTTTCCGAGTTGTTTTTGTGAGCTCTAGGTTCTTTTCCGAGTTGTTTTTGTGAGCTCCAGGTTCTTTTCCGAGTAGTTTTTGTGAGCTCCAAGTTCTTTTCCGAGTTGTTTTTGTGAGCTCCAGGTTCTTTTCCGAGTTGTTTTTGTGAGCTCCAGGTTCTTTTCCGAGTAGTTTTTGTGAGCTCCACGTTCTTTTCCGAGTTGTTTTTGTAAGCTCCAGGTTCTTTTCCGAGTTGTTTTTGTGAGCTCCAGGTTCTTTTCCGAGTAGTTTTTGTGAGCTCCAGGTTCTTTTCCGAGTTGTTTTTGTGAGCTCCAGGTTCTTTTCCGAGTAGTTTTTGTGAGCTCCAAGTTCTTTTCCGAGTAGTTTTTGTGAGCTCCAGGTTCTTTTCCGAGTAGTTTTTGTGAGCTCCAGGTTCTTTTCCGAGTTGTTTTTGTGAGCTCCAAGTTCTTTTCCGAGTAGTTTTTGTGAGCACCAGGTTCTTTTCCGAGTAGTTTTTGTGAGCTCCAGGTTCTTTTCCGAGTTGTTTGTGTGAGCTCCAGGTTCTTTTTCCGAGTTGTTTGTGTGAGCTCTAGGTTTTTTTTTCCGAGTTGTTTGTGTGACTCCTGGTTCTTTCCGAGTTGTTTGTGTGAGCGGGTGAGTTCAAAATGGAATTTTTCCTTTTTCAGAAATGATTGAATAGTGCTGTAATTTGTTATTTTTGTGTAGATTTATTTAGAGCTCCAAAAATTATGAAAATTTTTGTGTGACCTCTCTGTGATGTATATTATTTAGGAAAAATATTAAATGTTACTTTTCAGTCATTTTTGAATGTGATAAAAATTGCTCAATTAATTAATAAATGAGTTTTCATGATTTTTCTAGGCTTAATTAATTATCCAAAAATTATGAAAATTGTTTTGCCACTTAGTTATCATGTGATGAACTTTTACAAAAAAAATTTGAGTTCAATTGAAATAAGTTTTATGAATATGTTTAATTAGTTGTTAATTGGCATCCATCATCGAGCATCATATTTTGTATCTCGCATCATGTTAAACATGGCAATGTTACTACGTGTAGTGAACGAAGGTGAGCACGTGGTAGTTAATCAAGTTGTGGAGGAGGTTAATCCGTCTGTTGAGGTGGGATCGAATACTTGTGTAACGTCGCAGGAGCTGGACTTTTCCATCAACGAAGGCAAGCCCCGGATGCATACAACCCTACCTTGTGTTTTACAAATTAAATTCGCTTTTGCTTTCCGTTACTGCATTAAGTGATTAGGAGTTAAGTGGAAACCTAATTGGTGCATTACCAACCTTGTTTTTCCATATCTACCTTGTTACCAGTTTTAATTCGAAAATGACTAGATATGCTTAGTCATGCTTAGCCAGGTGATTACCTGTCACCTACAGGTTTTAAATGGATCTTTGGTTACTTATGTTATCATGAAATATGAGCATGTGGAGTAATAAATCTAGACCGGGCGGACTCGGTGTGTGTGAGCCACAAGACATGGAGGTCTTGTGAGCGGGTTCTTTCCGCCTGGGTTGATTAAGGCACGTCCGTTGTTGAACTGTGTGCGGTGAGACTTTGTAGTACTAACCACATACTCTGGTAAGCCTGAACTTGGCGATTCTATTACGAGAATGGCTACTCGCGCACTGGGAGTGGAGAGATGGCGGGAATAGCGTGTACCCACGTGGCATTGGGCTGGATTGGTGGAGTACTGTATTCTCGGGTGGCGCGGACCCGTTCTTGTTTAGAGGATCCGAGGGTAGGTTGATATATGTAGGTCGGGGACCTGCATATGTCGTGTGGTCTGGAATTCCCAGCTGGGTTTTAATCGGTTCGAATCGTCATTGCTCCTCGGTTATGGAGACTCACTTCTCTGTTCATCATCGTAGTATTAATAACTGGAACTCAAATAAGGCTTGTGAAGGTGTTGGATATGAAGTTTCATGATCTCAACATGGATCATGTCAGCTTTGTATATGTTTTTATGAAGTTTTCTATATGAAGAATTTTGTTAAAGAGCTTTTACGCAAAAGAACTTTGATTATTGTTAAAGCTATACCTTGAATCCCTGAGCCTGCATTCCTGAGTCTTCTCAATTTTGTTTTGGTTAAGTCTTGTTGAGTACTTTTGTACTCAGGGTTCGTTGACCCCTTGTTGCAGGTGAGCCTCATGAGCAGATCTGTTTTGGATCGTGCTGCATGACTATCGTTCGTTCTGACGATGAGAAGTAAAATGTGTGATCCTTGGGCAGGATGTTTATTTTGTGTGTTATGTATATATTAATTATGCCGCTCCACTACTACTATGGTTTGTAATAATTATCGAACTTAGTTTGTAAGGTTTGAAACAAATGGTTTGTAAACTATGCTATCGTAAGACTTCCGCTGTTTTTACTCTGGTATTGATACTTGAATAAATGTTGTAATACTGCAATGACTCTGTAACATGATCCTGCTCGGAAATCGTGGATGATTCGGGGTTCCCCGAGGACACCCGACAGTCTTTTTAAGTTAATGGAAACATATGCATAAAATGTCAAAGGTCGTCGGACAGTGATAGGTGCATGTGGGCCCTATAACTTAGGAGGTTCTGCCACAGATCTCCCTTACCAAGTCTCCGATACATCACATAAGGCATAATATTAATCGCAGCCCCTCCATCAATAAGTACCTTAGACACAGGCTGCCCATCAACCCTGTCCTTCACAAACAAAGCCTTAAGATGCTGTCTCTCATCATCGGTAGGTTTCTCAAAAACAGCCATCATTGGATCTAGTGTCAACTGAGCTACTTGATCAGAGAAAACAACTTCTCCCTCGTTATCAGACGATGCCAAAAACTCCATCGGCAACATGAATACCATATTAACATCTGCCGATGGACCCTTATTTTTGTGTTTTACCTGCCATTGCTGATGACCGGACTTCTTATTGGAGGAATTTTCCTCTTGGTATAAATCCTCCTGACGCTCACGTTGCATCCTCCTTCTCTGTGTCTTCGTTAAACCCTCCGGGCACCATCGAGGAAACTTGGTTTTCCAAACCGGCTGATAACAGGTTCTAGTCGATTCTACACAGCGTATATTAGGGTCCCTGTAGAATATTTCCTCATCGGGAACTCTTGCATTTGCCATTTCCTCAAGCTCCTCTTGATTCCTTGGAAAATATCCAGCGCGTTTACCAAGCCTTTCATGTATACTAAGTCTGCCCCCCAGCCGATCATGCACTGATGCTCTGCCTCTGATCGGCTCATTGACAAATAAACCCTGATTGCCAGGTTGAAACCTCCTTTCTGACCGATTAACCCCATAATAACCATTGCACTCAAGGCAATTTTCAATAGTTGGCAATTTAATACCTTCTTCCCAGCAATGGATGAAAAACGGGCACCTCCAATGATTTTTATGCCGATGCCATTCTTCTTGCTGTTGTCGATATCGATCATTACGCTGACGCCAACCCTCCTGCTGCCTTCGATGAGTGATCACAATGCCAGGTCGAGGAGGTTTTTTGGAACTACTGCGTTCTCCCATCAAACCCTTACTTTTTGCATCATCGGTAGTTATCCGATGTTGGGGATCCACTGATGCGTTTTTCTCAGCAGCCTCTGATGTCAATACCTTGGTCTTCCCTTTGGCCTCCAATGTATTTGCTGGAAAAGGGTGTTGATCAATTTTCATCGGTCTCTGGGCATTGGAAGTACCAAACTTAATTCTCCCAGATTCAATAGACGATTGTAATTGTTGCCTGAACACCTTGCACTCATTTGTACTATGTGAAGTTGCATTGTGCCATTTGCAGTACAAGATCTTCTTCAACTCTTCTGCCGATGGGATCACATGATTAGGTGACAGCTTAATTTGACCCTCTTGAAGCAGAAGATCAAATATCTTGTCGGCCTTGGTGATATCAAAGGTAAACTTTTCTGGCTCTTTCTGACCAAAGGGACAAGATATCGGCTTTTTATTCTTAACCCACTCAGCTAAGCCGATAACTGGTTCTTCATCAGAATCAGAATCTCCTACTTCTTCAACAAATGATACTTTTTTATTCCAATTCTTTTTAGGTTCAAAAACCCTAGTATCTTGATCAGAAATCCTTTGGACAAGATGACTGAGACTTTCAAACTCCTAAGAAGCATATCTGTCTTTAAGATGTGGCAATAACCCTTGGAAAGCCAGATCGGCAAGCTGCCGATCATCCAGCACCAGACTGTAGCACTTATTCTTTACATCTCTTAGCCTTTGCACAAAGCTTTCTACCGATTCATCATTACGCTGTCTCAATTTTACTAAATCGGTAAGCTTCTTTTCATAGATTCCAGCAAGGAAATACTTATGAAATTGTTTTTCTAGATCAGCCCAAGTAATAATAGAATTTGGTGGTAATAAAATGAACCACGTAAATGCAGATCCAGACAAAGATGATGAAAATAATCGAACTCTTAATTCATCTCTGCTAGCTGCCTCTCCACATTGAATAATGAAGCGATTGACGTGTTCCATTATTGATGTGTCATCCTGCCCGGAGAATTTAGTGAAATCTGGTACCTTGTACCGATTTGGGAGAGGAATTAAATCATATGCAGGAGGATATGGAGTCCGATAAGAATAAGTATTGACCTTGGGCTTTATCCCAAACTGATCCTTCATAATTTCTGCTATCCTATCGGCCCAAAAAGCATCAGCTTCCTGCTGACGAACTGGCTGAATTTCTACAGGAGGTACCTGCTGATATCCTTCCACATATCTTTGTGGCCCACGATTTTTAGCAATCGGCATATTTGTCGTTACTTGTGGTCCATTAACCTGTTGGAAAGGATTTATCAGCTGTGCTGCCGATGCTTGATTCTGACAACCAGCTTGCATATGACCTGGTTGAATCCCTGCAACCTGCTGATTTTGCTGAACTGTATGCTGAGCAGGTAACTGTCCTGACCAACCATTATTAGAACTCATCGGTACAAAACTTACCGATGGCTGGTAATTTGCTGACATTGTTGGATAATTATAACCAGCTTGAGGCATAAACTGAACCCCAATTTGACTCATAACAGGGGCTTTCTGCTGCATCGGCAGTAAGCTTGCCGATGGATTTGAACTGGGCGTTTGAACCAAAGGCATCTGGAAACCCCCTGGAGTTGGTTGCACAGTAGTTGCTGTGGCATATTGAGGCACTTGGGCCATCGGTGAAACAACCGATGGTATAGGAGCTTTTCCTACTACGTCATACACTTGAGGTAATCCAGGATTAAAAGCAGATGACTCCGGAGGCATACCATATCCCCACCAATTAGTAGGAATCTGGCTATTCTGAGACACAGGGCCTGACATAGCTGATGCCGATAGATCTGTACCAAGCTGAATTCGTCCTCCTGATCGTATCGGTGTAGATTGAATATTAGGTAAACCTGCCGATACTGGAGAAGAAATAACCTCTGTACCCACAACGGCCGAGGGAGCCGATGGAGTATTGACAGATGCCGGCTCTGGTTGGTGATAGGCAGGCCCAACATAATGCGGTGATGCTTGTCCTTCTTTGAGAGTTCGAACCACAGCATTATGAACAGTATTGGACAGCACATTGGAATGATTAATCAAAGCATGATTTACTGCAGAATTAACCATCTCTTGAAGTTTACCAGGATTGGAGTCAAAGGTAACCTGCTGAGGCAACGGCAAATCTTGCTTCTGGATGACTTGTCCACTCTTGTTCAGGCTAAACGATTTCAGACAAAGCTGCCTGTATTCTTCTACAGCCTTTTCCATAGCCTGCCTCTGCTCTTCCTTAAGATCTTCTTCTGATACCGCGATAATGTTCCCCGCATCGATCTCGGAATTGATCATTCTAATCAAAGGATTGTTGTCCCACTGGGCGTGCCAAAAGATGTGTTGATGCAAAAGTGGATCTGCAAACACAAAGGGCTAATACCCGAATCGATATCCAAGGCGTGCCAGTCGATTTGACCTGTTAATCGACAAGGATAAAGATACGAGCACTTTGGTCCTGACAACAGCGATACGCCCGGAAGTCACGGCCAAGAGGTACTCACGCGGAACTCGAGGATCGCCGAAGGTCGTACTGAAACGATGCAGCTCGCCGAATCAATGAGAACTCGTAAAAAGGGAAAATAATGCAAATTGACGAAGTCGCCGAAAAGTAAGTAGATGCAAATAGGAGTAAAAAAATTGGTTTTGATATTGATTGATATATCTATTACATTGCCCCTTACTCCATATTTATACCCTGATCTAAAGAGACACAACCAAACACAACTAGGACACCAATCCCATATTTAAGGAAACACGTGACTCTTACATGAATCATATTCTAACAAATATAGAAAAGGAAATCAACTCCTATCTATTTCCCTGTCCGCCTCAATTACGATGGAAATCTCACCGTCCTCCTTTCCATCGGCATACTCCCTGTTTCATCGGCAGTAGTCTTCAAGTCTTCCTTCATCGGCATACTCCTTGTTTCATCGACAGTAGTCTTCAAGCCTCCCTTCATCGGCATCGACAATAACACCCCCAACCTCATTGGCAACGCCCGAGTCCAAATCAACCTTTCCATCGACCATCCCCAGCTATCGGCAACCATCTTTACAAGCTGGCTTTCATCAGCTATCAGAGTATTCGGTAACTTTCCCCTTGCCGATTAGTCTACTCCGATTATTTTGACACGTGCAAAAAACGGTGTCAACACCTATGCCAAACATGTGCTATATCATTTTAAGAGCATACAATAGTAACCATAGCAGGTATTGTAATTCTATGTTTATCCGAACCATCATATTCCATAATACAATTACTACGAGGTTGGAGCTAGCCAAGTTTCTCACTATCTGGGAGAGACAGCGATTCGAATCGATTTCAACCAGCTGGGAATTTATTCCTAACACAAACCCAGGTCTACCAGCCATGGTAGCCTTAGGTCACCTTTGGTACAACTCAAGTACACATTTCACGGGTTCGCCCAGCGCCGCACAATCAGGGATAACCAAATGCCAGGACGTTCAGGCCCAACCTGCCCTTGGGCTCAGTCTGGCTCTCCGCACATCCCTACTACCATCTAGAGTGCGCACTCTTACAGAGCAGGGCCTGGCCAAAGTTGAGCTACTCGGCTTCGCGGTCGGAACGAGTTATTGGGCCAGCTAAGTGATAGACATGCGTTCAATCTTATTAAAAGGTCCAACAATGGTACGGTCCTTAATCGGCACAGACAGAATCACATGAGTCAACCTACCATAGACTCCGCTTGGCCTCGATTTACATTATCCCATGGTTCTTTTCCATGATAGCAAATATAGCCAACCGTGCTTCGGTATCCACCTATATCTCGCAGGTGACAGGAAATCACCCGACTTCTACCGGTCTAAGCAGGGCTAAGCAAATATTCGATCCTGAACCTACATAGGGTTAAAGGTATATTTCTAGACAAGGAAATTATATGCATCAAGTGGTTCCAATCAACTCTTATAACCTAACGCATCAATCATAAAGGACTCAAGTAGTATTTTGTAAAACACTAGGAGACATAGAATGCTCCGGGGCTTGCCTTTTAGAAAGGAAGTAGGGTGGTGGTCAGGGCACTCTGGAAGCTCTTCTAGGGTCTGCTCCTCTCCTTTGGGAGCTACGGCTTGAGGAATCTCCTGCTGGTCTCCTTCCTCTCTTTTGTTGAACTTCAGCAACGTTATCTCCTCTGTCGATCCTAGATGCATGAGTATGGCATAAGATATTGCGAAGGCATATATGCTGACAAGTATAGTATGATGACACATGATGAATGCATTCATGTAAGTATTCTTAACAGCATGGTGTTAAAGTAATAGCAAGTGCATCACATTTTACTGAGTATGTGCATATCTCTTCTTGATTATTTAATCAAACACTTCAACAATTCATTTACTATACCACACAACAACAGCTACTTGTTTTACTCATAACTGAAGTTCTACTTATCCAAATGCTATGATCTTGGACTTTCTGGAAAGCTTATAAAATTGTCTACAACTCTTATTTAATCACCAAAAGCTAATTCACATTCTATCCTAACCAAAACAGGCAATCAATATAGTGCTGTCCATAATTTCTAGAGAGCAAGCATTTCGGAATACTAACTTTAAACAGCTATAACTCCTAAACCCTTTGGCCTATTGTCCTAAAATTTTAACACAAGATATATGAAGAAGTTACCTACAACTTTGTTATTAACCATTTTTACAGCAAACACCATTTTTACTATGCGACACACCAAACCATCGAATCTGTCCGAAAACCCTTCTCACCCGAATTATAAAGCAACGATATTTCTATTGCATATAAACATTCCAAGATTGACCTCATCAATCATACCAACAGTACAAGGACATCAAATACACCCAAGAAAACATAATGTCCAATCCCAAACTATTCATTTAATTGCCTTTATCAATTTAACTAGATAATTAGGTTAAATAATAAACATATACCCAATGCGCATAATAAATTCTCAGAACATTATAGTGGACTCCCAATGCTCACAATAGGCTACTGTGAAAATTTTATACCATTTTCACATGTATAACACCCTACGCAAAAATGACAAGCTAGCAAGGGTTATTTTAGTGAAAAATGGTAAACCCTATAAAAAAAGTGTTAAGCAACAGATTATATATTTTTCCTAGCTTCACATTAGTGCCATACTACTGTACAAAAATTTGCATAGCAATATTTTATCCCTACAATTTTCCTTAGAAAATGCCATTTATTAATAAATAAATATAAATACCATTTTTAAATCAAGTCTACAGCAAACTTATTATTTTTCCTAGCTAGAGCATGTCAATACAAAACCCACAAAATTGGAATCACATTTTTATCATTTTTCTAGCCCAAGATATCTAATTTACAAAATGGTAACCATATGAAAAGCACTCATTTAACTATATTTAAATCACCACGAAAATACCAGAAAATGCACATTTCATATTTTTATAAAAAACTGCACTTCCTAAGGAACACAACAAAATTTGGTTCACCTGAAATGGACATCTATAACTCCACTTATCATTTTTCAAAGTTAGCATGTAAAACTAAATAAAAGAGCTATCTTGTGAAGCAGTGTCGCTAACACCTAGGGCCCTCGGGTCAGTCGGACCCCACACATCAGCGACGGCAAAATAGAGCGTGGCGCGGAACAACCGGAGTTCACCGATGGCGACCCTCTCCGGCGACGGCACCTACACCGGAGTGACCCCAAGACCTCCCGCACCGATTGAGCTACTAAGTTGGGCCTATTGCCGGCTCTAACGACGACGACGGCGTCAATGGGGGCACGGCAGAGCAGGACGACGGCGCTACGCCGGCAGTGAGCGCGATGACTCGATCTAAGGAGTCTATGAGCTGCTACCCATGATGGCGGTTCTAGAGCACCAACCACTATGGCGAAAGGCGGTCGGAGGCGGTGCAGCCACGACGACGGAGTGAGGCGGCGGAGCACCGACGAGGTCGTGCACGGCACGACGGCTTACCAAGCGCAGTTGGTAAGCAAATGTGGGCGCGTTGAGACTCTGGGATGATGGTGGAGTGGCTGCAGTGGCGAACGAGCGAGGTGGAGCGAGCTGGTGCCGATAATGGCAACGGCGGCACACCTAAGCTACGGTGGCTGCTGCGCTGCTACGGATGGCAAAGGAGGAGGCAAAGAATTGAAAATGTGAGCGCAGGGATGGAGCAGGCGAGTGCGGGGCATGATATAGTGTGCTCTGGCCCGACATGGCTACTCTGGGCAGGACGCCGGCGACGCACGGCCTCCACCGGCTCCACG